>NC_079195.1:210869040-211156540 GCF_029499605.1 Hyla sarda | reverse complement strand
GAAGGAGGAAATGGTCCATGCTTTCCAGCGTGTCCACACACTCTTCTCGGGGACAGTCCCGGTCATCAGATCTTCTACACTTCAAATTGTCCCTCACATATAGCTTCCCCTGAAAGCAGCGCCAGGCCAAGTCCCAAAACTTCTGGGGGATCCTTTTCATGTTTAAAAGAAACAACCCCACCCTCAGATCCTGACCTGGGCAGTCCCTGAGCGCCAGAGGCTTCTGGAAGTGGGTCAACAGAACCCGTTTGTCAAGGAACTGCCTTGACTGGGTCCTGATCTCCCACACTCCCAGACCCCACCGACGTATCGCCTTCAGAGTCGGGGTAGCATAAGCCGGAAGATATCCATGGGGCGTACGGAGGTCCTTCACTTGCCCTCCTGTCTCCCATTCCTGGAAGAAAGGCCGAAACCATTCCCTGCAGGAGAGTACCCACGGAAAAGCCCTCTCTGACCAGAGGTTTGAGATGTTGGCTTTCAAGAAGGTGTTTGTTAAGAACACCACAGGGTTTACCATAGATAAACCCCCTAGTCTCCTCGTGCGGTACGTAACCTCCCTCTTGACTAGGTTCATCCTGTTCCCCCATAACAGTTGGAAAAACAGGCTGTAGACCCTAGTGTAGTAAGCCTCTGGCAAGATACATACGCTGCCCAGGTAGATAAACAAGGGGAGCAGGTACGATTTGATCAGGTGTACCCTTTCCCTGAGGATCATAGACCAACCCTTCCACTGGTTCACCCTCTGAGTGGCATCCTGGAGCTTACCATCCCAGTTTTTGGTGGGATAATCATCCTGGCCGAATGTGATGCCCAAAACTTTTGCTGATTCTTGGGGCCCCGGAAGGGTGTCCGGGAGATCAAATGTGGGATCCCCCCCTCCCAGCCAGAGACTTTCACACTTATCCCGGTTGATCTTAGACCCGGAAGCCTCCGAGTAGCGGTCCACCTCTGACATCACCACATCGACCTCCCCCCTCGAGGAGACGAAAATGGTGACATCATCAGCATACGCCACAACTCTCTGGGCGACATCCGGCTCCGCCAGACTCATCCCGACTCCCGCCAACGGTCCACAATCTACCCTCCGGACGAAGGGATCGATTGCGAACACGTATAACAGCGGGCTCAAAGGACAACCCTGACGGACTCCGGACCCAACCTCAAAAGAGCGGCCAGACCAACCGTTCACCAGCGGGAAACTCTCTGCCCCTGCATACAAGATCTTGAGCCAATTAACAAAAGTACTCGGTAAGCCATATCTTAGAAGGACGGACCAGAGGTAGTCATGGTTCACCCGATCAAATGCTTTTGCCTGATCCAAGGACAGTAAGTACCCCTTCCAGAGACCTGCACTGCTCCGCTCCACTGCCTCCCTGACACTGAGGACAGCACTTAACGTGCTTCGGCCTGGAACAGAGCAGTGCTGGGCCCCCGAAAGGAGTCGGGGTGCAAAATCCACCAACCGATTAAACAGTATCTTGGCCAGAAGCTTCCTGTCCGTATTGAGAAGAGCTATGGGCCTCCAATTCTCAATCCGGCTAGGATCTTTACCCTTTGAGAGAAGAATCAGGGCTGACCTCCTCATTGACCTAGGCAGAGTGCCCGAGGAGAGACACTCATTGAATACCACAGTCAAGAGGGGAGCTAAAGACTCCTTAAAGGTCTTGTACCACTCGGATGTTAAGCCATCCGGACCTGGCGACTTCTTGGGGGCAAGCCCCTCGATCGCCAGTCTCACTTCCTCTTCCTTAATCTCTTCTGCCAAAACGCCAAGAGAGGGGTCTACCCCTGGCTCAGGAATGGTTTCAGCCAGGAAAGCCGACATCTTGTCCCGATCTAGATCCTTCCTCCCCAAGAGGTGCAAGTAGAAGGATCTGACGACCTCCAGGATCCCTGATCTGGACCGATTCAGAGATCCCGTACTATCAATCAGTCCTGAGATGATTTTACTACTCACTGACATCTTGCAGTTTCTGTAAGGGTCGGGCGAGCGGTACTTCCCAAAATCCCTCTCAAAAACCAAAGATGCGTGCCTATCATACTGACACCTCATCAACAAGGACTTCACTCTGGAGATATCATCACGACTACCTCCAGTCGAGACGAGAAGCTCGAGTTTCCTCCTCAGACCCTGATACAAGCGATACCTGTTCAGGGACCTGAGGCTCGAGAGCTGGCGGAAGAACCCCGCAACCCGCTTCTTGAATATCTCCCACCACTCTGACTTACTACTACAAAGGTCCAGTAAAGGTACCTGACTCTGAAGAAAATCCTCAAAGGACTGTCTTACCTCCGCTTCCTCCAGGAGGGACGAATTCAGCTTCCAATAACCTTTACCCATCCGGGGGGTCTCTGAAACATTCAAGGAAAACAAAATCATACAGTGATCGGAGAACTCCACCTCAACCACGGACACTGCGGAAGAGACGGCTTCCTCCTTTAAATAAAACCTGTCTATCCTAGACCTGCAGCTACCTCGATGATAGGTGAAACCCGCGTGGCCTGAGGGGCTCCGGATGTGGGCGTCCTCTAGGCGAGCTTCCCTAACTATATTATTGAGAGCTATGCTATCGTAAGCCAGCGGACCATTGGAACCTCTCCTATCTTGGGACCTTGTGACAGTATTGAAGTCCCCTCCAAAGATCACTTGCCGGCTAGTAAAAAGGAAGGGCTTGATCCTCATAAAGAGATCTTTGCGGCCCCACTTGGTTTGTGGGGCGTAGATGTTAATGAGCCGGAGCTCCTGTCCCTTCATGAGGACATCTAAGATCAGGCACCTCCCCATTTCTAACTCAATAACCCGTCTGCATTCAACCGGAGCGGTAAAAAGGACCGCCACCCCACTATACGGCTCAGCCGCAAGAGACCAGTGGGAGGGCCCGCACCTCCACTCTCTCCTTGCTTTTACCAGGGAGGCAAGATCTGACAACCTGGTCTCCTGCAGATACAAAATATCGGCTTCAACACGGCCGAGAAAATCAAAGGCTGCGAATCTAGCCGTATCAGACTTTATACTGGCACAGTTAATAGATGCCAGCGTCAATGGGGTGAGTGCCGCCATCATGGGTGATTGAGTTAGACGGCCCTAACCCCCTCACTTCTGTCTTTTCTTTACCCCCTCATCCCCAGACGAGGAGGCTTCTTTCTCTTTTAGCCTTTTTTTAGACTCTGATTGGTCCATTTTTGAATCCCCATCTCCGTCTGGCTCTGGTTTGGCCCCATCCCCTGAGGAAATTGCCCCATCAGGACAGGGCCCAGTTCCCCCCGGAGGCTCCCCCACTTCAGGTACCCCATCCTCGACCACCCCCTCCAAAGAGGGGGAGGAGATGTCATCAAGGACAGAGAACCGGTTAGACAGATCAATCAGAGGGGGGGCAGGTAGGCTTCCGCTTGGGACCTGGTCCGTAGCACGGGGACTAGAGGGCTCCGACCTCTTCTTTCCCCTTTTATTGCCCTTCTTTTTTGGCCGCTCTTCACCCTCCTCATCCACACTTTCAAAGTGGGAGGAATCGGAAAGATCGGCCTTGCTGCCCTCTTCTCCACAGATTCTCCTCACTTCCTCCTCCAGCACATTTTCCTCCAGGGCCTCAGCAGTTTCAGGACTAACCTCTGGAGCAGGGTCAGAAGCTACCCCTGCCACATGGGAACTCTCCAGTTCCCTGCTCCTTCTGCGATTAGCCTCCCGCCTCAGCTTGGCGGGACTTTTCCTCTTCACTGACCCTGTTGCACCTTCACCCGCACTCGTGCCCTCCCCAGCTGAGGCAACATTACTGCTCTCCCCAGCCAAGGTGACAGTTGCCCGGGCAAAAGCGCTAGGACAACGGCTGAAAGGGTGTCCTAAGACACCACACAGATGACACCGGATCTGCCTACAGGATGCGGCAAGATGACCTACCCCACCGCACAGTGCACAGACCTGCACGGTACAAGCTGCGCTAAAGTGGGTGGGGCTGCCACATCTGTGACAGACCTTGGGCTGCCCCTGGTAGAAAACTTGGATTCTGTCTCTCCCAAGAAAAGCAGCTGATGGGATGTGGGCAACAGTGCTCCCCGAACGCTTCAGTTTGACGGAAAACGTCCAGGCCCCAGACCAGATCCCATGTTCGTCATAGTTCTTTTTTGGCATGTCCGTCACATCCCCATATCGGCTGAGCCAGGTCATGATGTCATAGCAAGATAGTGACTCGTTACGTGTCAATACGGTCACTTTCTTGGCCAGATTCTGACGGGATATCGCCTTTACGGCGAAATCCCGCCAGCCGGGCTCACTCTTCACCACCTCATAGTTCGACCAGAAGAGTTCCAAACCCTCCGGCCGAACGAAGCTGATGTCAAATTCGGAAGTACCGTAGGGGTGGATCAGGGCAAAGATGTCACTTGCCCTGAATTCCATCCGGAGGAGGAGCTCAACCACCTTACCCCGAGGCGGACATGCATCTTCGCCCCTCCACACTAAACGGACCACATTCCTACGGCCACTTTCCTGCCCGGATGTCGGGAGGGACCAGACCACCTCCCCGTTTTGTTCTCGGAAGGCGCCTAAGCCGTGTCTTTCTATCCAAAAAGACAGGTCAACCTCACCCCTCCCCTCTACATGGATTGACCTGTCTCCCCTACGTAGAGCCTCCAGGAGGCGCTGTTGCAAGTGACCCCCAGAGCCAGATGGAGATGGGGATCCCCCTGATCCCCCGGCAGTGACTCTGGCATAGCTTCTGGGAGAAGCAGCCACTACCGGGGGGGCAGTCGAACCAGGACCTGACCCAGATCCCAAACCAGGACCCTTGTTCTTAGCTGAGGTGTCAGTCAAACCTCTCTCTGGCATTCCACTACCACTCCTCACCTGCATTCCACTTGCACCCCTCTCTTGCACTCCACTTACACCCCTCTCTTGCACTCCACTTGTACCCCTCTCTTGCACTCCACTTGTACCCCTCTCTTGCACTCCACTTGCACCCCTCTCTTGCACTCCACTTGCACCCCTCTCTTGCACTCCACTTGCACCCCTCTCTTGCACTCCACTTGCACCCCTCTCTTGCACTCCACTTGCACCCCTCTCTTGCACTCCCCTTGCACCCCTCTCTTGCACCCCACTTGCACACCCCTCATCCACACTGCTACTACAACTCCTCCCATGCGCACTACCATAACTCACACTCTGGACATTACCATTTTTCCACACATTTTTGCTCTCACTTTCACTCTTGCTTACACTCTGTATATTACAGGCTGGGCTGGCTGGGTCTATTGCATTATGTATAAGGGTCGCTGGTTTCAGGACTAAGGTTGCATTTCCAGTCTTCTGGGGTGCAGACACAGGCTCCGCCTCTGATATGGATGGCACCGCCCCCTCACACGAAGTCATGGATTTTGGCAGGAGCTGTCCCTCCGGACGCACTCCTGCCCCGCCTACTGCAGCTGACGTGCAGGGAACCTCCCCCTTTACAGGTGAGTGCCCCGCAGCGCCAGAAACGGTACCAACCGCACATAGGGGACCGCCCCCTGAACCACCAAGGTCTGGTGCCCGGACACTCCCCCCCCTCACAGGGGAGTGCCCTGCAGCGCCAGGACTTGTACCGCTCACTTCAACCCGGGGACCGCCCCCTGAACGGGAGAAACTGCCGCCATTTTCTGGTGCCTGGACACCCTCCCCCCTCACAGGATGGTGCCCTTTTTCTTCTATAGCACCCGCGGCCATTTTGGGTGCACTACTGTATCCCCCATGCTGGCCCCGCTCCACTACAGAAACGGGGTCTGGCAGATTGGGGGACCCAGCACCCTGAGCTGACTTCTCAGCCGACCCAGGTTGCTGGAAAGAAGAAAATACAAATTTCACTCCTTGTGCCTTCTTCCTCTTCTTGCCCTTCACTTTCTTCCTCTTCCCCTTCTCTTCTGGGCCCAAATCATCACCAAAAGTGAAGTTCTCCAGACGGGTGGGGGACTCCTGCATAACAATCGCACGCAGGAGACCCCCATCTGCCGAGCCGCTGCAATCACTACAGTCACTGCCATCCTCATCGTCCTCACTGGAGGGAGGTAAGGCCACCTGAGCCGGGTTTATGTAGTCCGCACTGAGGGTAAGTGGGGGGTCTGGGGTAACAGTGGTGGTACAAGCAGAACCCGTGTCCATATCCCCCTCACTCACATCCCCCTCCTCACCTCCCTCCATCTCCTCCTCACTCTCATCTTGGTGACTTTCTTTTTCTGCACCTCTGGAGACCCCCTTTTTGGGGAACCTCTCTTCATTAAGAATCTTCTCACTGAAGAAGCCGGCTCCAGCCACAATGTCCGCTCTCAGCTGAACAATCTCCTCCACCTCTTTCTTTAGTGCTCTCACCTTTGCAGTGAATGATGCTTTCTTGCCCTTGGCTGCTGTATCCGCCTGGTAAGTTGCAAACTTTATGTCTTCTCTAAGACCACGAAGCTGTTTCCCAAGCTGTTCATATTGGGCCATCTTTGCCTGGATTCTAGATCCGAAAGTCTCCAGGGATTCCCTTGGCTCCTTTACCCCCCATTGCTGGGGTTCTGAGGAGCCTGAGGTAGAAGCCTTCACTCCACTCCTCTGCCTGGATGAGCTTCTTTTCCCAGAGGAACTTTTGCTGGAAGCCTTGCAGCTCCCAGCTGGGGATGGGGGAGGGGGCCCCACATGGCGATGGGCCCTGGTGGATCGTCTCACCCCATCCTGGCTGCTGGCCGTCACATTTTCCTTTGCACCCCCCGCCGGCCGGGTACGGGGAGTGCAAGATGAAGCCTCCTGGGGCTCCATAGCAGGAAAACCCTCTACCCAGGTATCTGCCACACACCTGGGGAGGGGCGGATGGAAATCACTGCTTCACTGGAAGAGTCTGGAAGTAACAGGAGCTCAGACACACCCAACCTCTCTCCAGAGCTGTACTCACTATTCTGCTGGTGAGGTCACTGTGTACATACATTACATTATTTATCCTATACTGATCCTGAGTTATATCCTGTATTATACTCCAGAGCTGTACTCACTATTCTGCTGGTGAGGTCACTGTGTACATACATTACATTACTTATCCTGTACTGATCCTGGGTTATATCCTGTATTATACCCCAGAGCTGTACTCACTATTCTGCTGGTGAGGTCACTGTGTACATACATTACATTATTTATCCTATACTGATCCTGAGTTATATCCTGTATTATACTCCAGAGCTGTACTCACTATTCTGCTGGTGAGGTCACTGTGTACATACATTACCTTATGTATCTTGTACTGATCCTGTGTTATATCCTGTATTATACTCCAGAGCCGTACTCACTATTCTGCTGGTGAGGTCACTGTGTACATACATTACATTACTTATCCTGTACTGATCCTGAGTTATATACTGTATTACACTCCAGAGCTGTACTCACTATTCTGCTGGTGAGGTCACTGTGTACATACATTACCTTATGTATCTTGTACTGATCCTATGTTACATCCAAAATCGCAGCAAAAATTACAAATGTTACAGTGATTTGCATAATTTGGGGAAAATTTCAGCAAAAACTGAAAAAACAAAGCAAGAAATGAAATGTGTGAACACAGCTTCAGGAGCTATGTAAAGCTGCTACACGTCCTGATCCTATAGAGATAGCAGCAGTATACAGATAGAGCTGGAGAGAAGGTGTATGACTACTATTAATCCTGATCCTATAGAGATAGCAGCAGCAGTATACAGTTAGAACTTGTAGGGGAAATAGCTGCAGCAGTATACAGATAGAGCTAGAGGGAAGGTGTATAACTACTATATATCCTATTCCCCTAGAGATAGCAGCAGCAGTATACAGATAGAGCTTTAGGGAAGGTGTATAACTACTATATATCCTATTCCCATAGAGATAACAGCAGCAGTTTACAGATAGAGCTGGGAGTGGAGGTGTATCATTACTTTATATCCTGATTCCATAGAGAAAGCAGCAGCAGTATACAGATAGAGCTGGAGAGAGGTGTATCACTACTATATATCCTGATCCCATAGAGATAGCAGCAGCAGTATACGGTTAGAACTGTAGGGGGTGTATAACTACTACGTAACCTGATCCCATAGAGATAGGAGCAGCAGTATACAGATAGAAACGAGGGGAGGTGTATAACTACTATATATCCTGATCCTATAGAGATAGCAGCAGTATACAGATAGAGCTGTAAAGTGTATAACTACTATATTTCCTGATCCCACAGAGACAGCAGCAGTATACAGATAGAGCTGTAAAGTGTATAACTACTATATTTCCTGATCCCACAGAGACAGCAGCAGTATACAGATCTGGGAGCTAGCAGGAGCAATCCACTAGGTGATGACACCAATCTGTAGTTCACAGGAAGTCATCTGACCCAGGACTGACCATTTCCTCTGACACATTAAGCCATGCAAATTTCTCGGAGTCAAACTGTTGATCACATGACATTACAGGAATAAAACTCATAGATGCAGCTGTGCTGGAAATAAGAAATATTGCACCGTTTTTTTTTTTTTTTTTTTTTTATTTGACTGCAAAAATGCAGCATTCTGACGCACACAGGGGTAGTGTTTGTCTCGCTGCATCATAGACTTATAATGGAGCAGAGAGACAAAGACTGATAAGAACCGAGGAATAAAAGCATGTTACTGCTCCCTTATCCAGGCTTGTTCTCCAGATTGTTGGGGGGGGGGTCTCACCACCAAGACCATATTCGATAAAAACTTTTTAAAGTGACAGTGACACTTTAACCCCTTAAGCACTCAGGGTTTTTCCTTTTTTACACTTTCGTTTTTTCCTCCTTGCCTTTAAAAAATCATAATTCTTTCAATTTGGCACCTAAAACTCCATATTATGGCTTATTTTTTGCACCACCAATTCTACTTTGCAGTGACATCAGTCATTTTACCCAAAAATCTACGGCGAAACGGAAAAAAAAATCATTGTGCAACAAAATTGAAGAAAAAACACAATTTTGTAAATTTTGGGGGCTTCCGTTTCTACGCAGTGCATTTTAAGGTAAAAATGACACCTTATCATTATTCTGTAGGTCCATACGGTTAAAATGATACCCTACTTATATAGGTTTGATTTTGTCGCACTTCTGGAAAAAATCATAACTACATGCACGAAAATGTATACGTTTAAAATTGTCCTCTTCTGACCCCTGTAACTTTTTTATTTTTCTGCGTACAAGCCGGTATGAGGGCTCATATTTTGAACCGTGATCTGAAGTTTTTATCGCTACCATTTTTGTATTGATCTGACTTTTTGATCGCTTTCTATTCCTTTTTTTCATGATATAAAAAGTGACCAAAAATCCGCTATTTTGGATTTCAGAATTTTTTTGAGCGTACGCCATTGGCCGTGAGGTTAAATTAACAATATATTTTTATAATTTGGACATTTCCGCAGGCGGTGATACGACATATGTTTATTTTTATTTACACAGTTTTTTTTTCTAGTGGCTATAATACTGCACTAACTGATTTTTTACATTGATCATTGTTATCTCACAGGATAACATTGATCGATGATTCTGACGCTTGACTGCTCATGCCTGGATCTCAGGCACTGGGCAGTCATTCTACGATCGGCAACGCAGGAGAAAGGTAAGGACCCTTCCTTGTGTCTGCCAGCTGTTCGGGACGCCGTGGTTTCACTGCAGCGGTCCCAAACAGCCCGATGATCTATCCGGAGGAGTTTACTTTCACTTTAGACGTGGAGATCAACTTTGAACGCCGCATCTAAAGGGTTAATAGTGCGTGGCACCGCGATCAGTGCCGCGTGCTATTAGCCACGGGTCCCGGCCGTTGTTAGAGGCCGTGGCCCCGCGTTATAGAAAGGGAGCGGACTCAGGGCGTACAGGTACGCCCTGCGTCCATAAGGGGTTAAATCAAGGGACTGCGTTTTATATGGTTTATGTACATGGCACACAGGCCATGAGATCGACGAGGTGCTCAACTAATGATAAATCACACATCAGGAAAATCATTCTATCAATAACTTTAGCAACAAGAAACTGAGCAAATGATAAATTCCCCTATTGGTTTTATATCTGTATAAAAAAAATGTTTCCAAAAAAATGTCGATATGATGAACAGTCATTTGTCATCAGGTAGACACAACATATCCATCTAGACAAGACTTCCCTCTGTACTTCATTTACCAAGAAGCTTTAATCACCACAGTCGCCCTGAAACATCTTAATATGATTAAAGTCAGCGAGAGCCATAAAAAATGTCGCCTGCCGCAAAGCGTCCATGACGGCCATCAATAACATCTCCTATATCCCAGTCAGTGGGATCACACACTACACTTTGGGTTATTAACTCTAAAGGGCCCCCGGTTAATGAATGGATCCTCCGGGAGCGCCTTCACCTTGACAAATCTCCAGATGTTTTTGCTTAGCGAATCTTTTCTGGATTTTTTTTTCCCCTCCTGAAGATTTTACAAGGCTTCATTCCTGTCCGAGATCTTCGTTTTTCATAATTATATTGTTTACTTGGCTGTGGCCTTGGTTCCTGCCATTTATAATCCATAATTACAATAAATGATACCGCACGCCAGGTTTACCTTGTAACTAGTTTACGTTAAGAGCGTGTGGTGTAGGTGAGGACGGGCTGGGGAAGAATGGGTGGTCTGGGCCGGCGCGGGTAATGAGCCGTATGGATAATCCATTAGTAACACCGAAAATGTATCCGTCGCCATCAGAGACCAAGGCTACAAGTGTTTCTTATTTAGAACGTCCTCTCTGACAGCACAAAGTGTTGTTTGGAAGTAATAGGGTTAAAGTAATAGGACACTACATACATTTTTTAATGTGTAAGTTCATATTGGTGGAACCTGTCACTATTATTAAAGAATTATAAAGAAACAATGATAAGATACATAACGGTTATATCAGGAGTGATCTGATAGAAATGACTGCGGCTCTATAGTCAGAAGCGAGACTGCTGAAACTCTATCTATCTATCTCATATCTATCTATCTATCTATCTCATATCTATCTATCTCATATCTATCTATCTATCTATCTCATATCTATCTATCTATCTCATATCTATCTATCTATCTCATATCTATCTATCTATCTCATATCTATCTCATATCTATCTATCTATCTATCTATCTCCTATCTATTTATCTATCTATCTCCTATCTATCTATCTCATATCTATCTAATATCTATCTATCTCCTATCTATCTATCTCCTATCTATCTATCTCATATCTATCTATCTATCTCATATCTATCTATCTATCTCATATCTATCTATCTATCTCATATCTATCTATCTCATATCTATCTATCTATCTCATATCTATCTATCTATCTATCTCATATCTATCTATCTATCTATCTCATATCTATCTATCTATCTATCTCATATCTATCTATCTCATATCTATCTATCTATCTATCTCATATCTATTTCATATCTATCTATCTCATATCTATCTATCTCATATCTATCTATCTTTCATATCTATCTATCTAGCAAACAGGTAAACGCAGCAGCACTCCAGCGTAGTGAAAATAGTGACTTTATTGATCACCAAAATGACAACGTCGCTGTCATTTTGGTGATCAATAAAGTCACTATTTTCACTACGCTGGAGTGCTGCTGCGTTTACCTGTTTGCTGTATTGAATTGGGGCTTGAGGACCAGAGCCCAACCACAGCTTGCACCCTCTTCACGATTACCTGTTTGAGTGCTGCTCCATCTGCTTTCTTCTATCTATCTATCTATCTATCTATCTCATATCTATATATCTTATATCTATCATCTATCTATCTCATATCCATCTATCTCATATCCATCTATCTATCATCTATCTATCATATCTATCTATCTATCTATCTATCTATCTATCATCTATCTCATATCTATCTATCTCATATCTATCTATCTCATATCTATCTATCTATCTATCTATCTCTTATCTATCTATCTCATATCTATCTCATATCTATCTCTCTCATATCTATCTATCTCATTTCTATCTATCTATTTGTCTATCTATCTCATATTTATCTATTTAACTCATATCTATCTAACTATATATCTAATATCGATCTATCTAACTCATTTATATTTATCTCTCATGTCTATCGATCTATCTTATATCTATATCATATATATCTATTATCTATTTAACTCATATATATCTTTCTATCTCATATCTACCTAACTCTCTCTCTCTCTCTCTCTCTCTCTCTATATATGAAATGTATCATTGTTGGTGTAGGTACAGTCATGGCCGTAAATGTTGGCACCCCTGAAGTTTTTCTAGAAAATGAAGTATTTCTCACAGGAAAGGATTGCAGTAACACATGATTTGCTATATACATGTTTATTTCCTTTGTGTGTATTCGAACTAAACTAAAAAAGGGAGGAAAAAAACAGCAAATTGGACATAATGTCACCAAACTCCAAAAATGGTCTGGACAAAATTATTGGTACCCTTAACTTATTATTTGGTTGCACACCCCTTGGAAAAAATAACTGAAATCAGTCGCTTCCTATAACCATCAATAAGCTTCTTACACCTCTCAGACGGTGTAGTGCCATACTTTGTGTTTTGCCATGGAATGTGTTGCATGACTCAGCACTTTCCAGAGCTGGACTAAGGCTGCATTATTCGCTGACACGCACACACCCGCCCCCTATCATTGGTTCTTGCAGTGTTGGGGGGGGGGGGGGGGGGGGGATGTGAGTGTGTCACGTGACCACCTTTACTGTGTGAGCAGCGGGTATTGTAAAACACAAATGTGGCCAGAGCAGATCTGGGAAATATGTCCAGCAGTGCTGCTACTTGGGCCCGAGATCCCCGCTATTTAGAGAGATAGAGTGCGTGGAGATCGGGGGTGAAACTTTTGGGTGCTGTGGCTGACAGCTCATTTATTCCCCGCTATGGGATCGCGCTTGCGGGTGGAGAAGCAGAGCTGTGCCCGCGGGTCACATATCAATCATTCCCCGATGTGGGAGAAGCTGTCAGCTCTGCTTTTCCAGCACAAGCGCGATCCCCATAGCGGGGAATGAATGTTGTGGGAGCCTAACACACACTGAAGAGAACGGTGTTACACACACTATAGGTGGTCACGTGACATGCGCACCCCCCCCCCCCCCCCCCCCCCCCGCAAAAAAAAAAAAAACTATGGTAGATGGCGGGTGTGCGCGTGTCAGCCAATAAAGCAGCCTTATCCAGCATCGAAAAGAGTCATGTAACACATTCCATGGCAAAACGCAAAATATGGCACTACACCGGAATGTTGGACTCTTCCTTTGTAAACTGCTCCAGGTCTCTTATTGGAAGGCGCCTTTTTCCAACAACAATTTTAAGATCTCTCCACAGGTGTTCAATGGGATTTAGATCTGGACTCATTACTGCCTCTTCAGAACTCTCCAGTGCTTTGTTGTCATCCATTTTTGGGGGCTTTTTGATGTATGTTTGGCATCATTGTCCTGCTGGAAGACCCAAGATCTCGGACGCAAACCCAGCTTTCTGACACTGGGCTGCACTGTGCGACCCAAAATCCGTTGGCAAAATTCAAGGCACCCAGTGCCAGAAGCACCAAAACAACCCCAGAACATCATTGAACCTCCACCATATTTCACTGTAGGTACTGTGTTCTTTTCTTTGTAGGCCTCATTACGTTTTCGGTAAACAGTAGAATGATGTGCTTTACCAAAAAGCTCTATCTTGGTCTCATCTGTCCACAAGATATTTTCCCAGAAGGATTTTGGCTTACTCAAGTTCATTTTGGCAAAATGTAGTCTTGCTTTTTTTATGTCTCTGTGTCAGCAGTGGGGTCCTCCTGGGTCCCCTCCATAGCGTTTCCTTTCATTTAAATTTCGACTGATAGTTTGCGCTGACACTGATGCTCCTGAGCCTGCAGGACAGCTTGAATATCTTTGGAACTTGTTTGGGGCTGCTTATCCACTATTCGGACTATCCTGCATTGACACTTTTCATCATTTTTTCTCTTCAGTCCATGCCCAGGGAGATTAGCTACAGTGCCATGGGTTGTAAACTTCTTGATAATGTTGCGCACTGTGGACAAAGGCAAATCTAGATTTCTGGACATGGACTTGTAACCTTGAGATTGTTGATATTTTTTCACAATTTTGGTCCTCAAGTCCTCAGACAGTTCTCTTCTCCTCTTTCTGTTGTCCATGCTTAGTGTGGCACACACACACACACAGACACACAATGCAAAGACTAAGTGAACTTCTCTCCTTTTTACCTGCTTTCAGGTGTGATTTTTATATTGCCCACACCTGTTACTTGTCCCAGGTGAGTTTAAAGGAGCATCACATGCTTGAAACAATCTTACTTTTCCCCAATTTTGAAAGGGTGCCAATAATTTTGTCCAGCCCATTTTTGGAGTTTGGTGACATTATGTCCAATTTGCTTTTTTTCCTCCCTTTTTTAGTTTAGTTCCAATACACACAAAGGAAATAAACATGTGTATAGCAAAACATGTGTTACTGCAATCCTTTTCTGTGAGAAATACTTCATTTTCTAGAAAAATTTCAGGGGTGCCAACATTTACGGCCATGACTGTAGATTTTTGTTGGTCTAAGTTTGGTGCAATTGCACCAAATTTACCATACTTGTGCAAGCCAAATGGTAAATTTTGTGCAAAGTTCTAAATCTCACAGTTCTATTTATACACCTGAGCTCCACCTTACAGGAAAAGTGGACACAAAAATTTTGTTCTATTTCTTTGAGGCTCGGATTCCATTAAAGGGGTACTCCCCCCTAGACATCTTATCCCCTATCCAAAGGATAGGGGATAAGATGTCAGATCGCGGTAGTCCAGCCGCTGGGGACCCCCGGGATCTCGGCAGCAGGACCCACCTGTTGCGGATTCCGAAAATGCTGGAGGCTTTGGCTCCTGTCCACGGTGACGTGAGATCATGACAGCTGTCACGCCCCCTCCCATAGGCTTGTATTGAGGGGGCGGAGCGTGACGTCACACGGGGCAGAGCGAGACGTCACACGGGGCGGAGCCATGACATCACACGGGGGCGGCCCCGTGATCGACAGTAATCAGACTCCGGGGACTGATTTTAACGGGGTGCGGCGTGAAAGATCATGGGGGTCCCCAGCGGCAGGACCCCCGCGATCAGGCATCTTATCCCCTATCCTTTGGATAGGGGATAAGATGTCTAAGCGCTGGAGTACCCCTTTAAGGTTTTTTTGTCCACCAGCAAAAATGCCAGAAAAACTGTAACAGGTTTTCCTGCCTTTTTTCAGTTTTTTCTTGCGTTTTTTCTTGTGTTTTTGTTGGTGTGTGGAAACAGTCATTTTTTGTACCCTTTTGTACACATATATACTATACAGGAGCCCAGCAAGGAAAGAGTTAACCCATGCTGCTGCTAAGCAGATCTGAGTTAAGTCTTTGTGCGTTATCCTGTGTATACAGCCGTCTACAGATGACTGAATATACAGGATTTTTTTTTTAAATCAACTGGTGTCAGAAAGTTAAACAGATTTTTAAATCACTTCTGTTAAAAAATCTTTACCCCTCCAGTGCTTTTTAGCAGCTGTATGCTACAGAGGAAATTATTTTCTTTTTGAATTTCTTTTTTGTCTTGTCCATATTGCTCTCTGCTGACACCTCTGTCCATGTCAGGATTTTCTCCTGCTCTGGACAGTTCCTGAGACGGGCATCACGTGTCAGCAGAGAGCACTGTGGACAAGACAAAAAAGAAATTTAAAAAGAAAAGAATTTCCTCTGTAGCATACAGCTGCTAAAAAGTACAGGAAGGGTAAAGATTTTTTAATAGAAGTAATTTACAAATCTGTTTAACTTTCTGGCACCAGTTGATTTTAAAAATGTTTTCCAGCGGAGTACCCCTTTAAGGATCTGTTTATCCAAGAAGAAACTTTAAATAGATACTAGATAAGATGAGATAAGATCAGAACTAGTACAATATTTTAAGTGACCACTAGATGGCACCAACATACTCATTTACAAAATCCCAGAATCTTAGTACAACACATTTAAAGTGTCCCTGCCATTTAAAAAAAACAAATAAAAAAAATAAGCACTTTCGACATTTCACAAGTTTTGATTGGTGCCATAGCAACTAGATTCCAGCTCCGGAGGTAAATAGAAGCAGCTGCTATGGGCAAGTAAACGGCTTTCGCCTATAGCTTGAAGAATCTGGCCCTTGATTCGGTCACACAGACATATCACTCACCAGATTAGATTCTGAGGGGGGGTGATACTTCTCGGTGCCCATCCTGACCAGCCCGTCATTATATAAAAATATCCTCAGGGGATCGCAGGACGTCACCAGGATGTAGATGCGCAAATCAAACTTGTATCCCTCCAGCAGGAATGGTTTGTCCAAATATTCCTGCACAATGAGATGGTCCTGAGCCTGGAGCTTTTCTCCATTTCGGATCAGAGATATCCTGGTGGAAAGAGCAGAGAGAAAAGGACATTTTCAGTTCTCAGCGTCTCATTATTTACAGCAGAAATCGTGAGGTTCTCAGAGAACCGCCGCTGGATGCGCAAGATTCGTAAAATTCTATAAAATTAAAGTAGTGGGCTAAAAACTGCGGCCATCTAGATGTTGCAAAACTACAACTCCTAGCATGCCCGGACAGCTAACTACAACATCTGGAGGGCCACAGTAGTCATATCACCCCCTTGGTGCCCCATCTACTGTGCACAGAGCACTAAGGGGATATCATTACTGTGTACAGAGCACTAAGGGGGTATTACTACTGTGTACAGAGCACTAAGGGGATATCATTACTGTGTACAGAGCACTAAGGGGATATCACTACTGTGTACAGAGGACTAAGGGGATATTACTACTGTGTACAGAGCACTAAGGGGATATAACTACTGTGTACAGAGCACTAAGGGGATATCACTACTGTGTACAGAGGACTAAGGGGATATCACTACTGTGTACAGAGCACTAAAGGGGTATTACTACTGTGTACAGAGCACTAAAGGGGTATTACTACTGTGTACAGAGCACTAAGGGGATATCATTACTGTGCACAGAGCACTAAGGGGATATCACTACTGTGTACAGAGCACTAAGGGGGTATTACTACTGTGTACAGAACACTAAGGGGATATTACTACTGTGTACAGAGCACTAGGGGGATATTACTACTGTGTACAGAGCACTAAGGGGGTATTACTACTGTGTACAGAGCACTAAGGGGGTATTACTACTGTGTACAGAGCACTAAGGGGATATCACTACTGTGTACAGAGCACTAAGGGGGTATTACTACTGTGTACAGAGCACTAAGGGGGTATAACTACTGTGTACAGAGCACTAAGGGGATATCACTACTGTGTACAGAGCACTAAAGGGGTATTACTACTGTGTACAGAGCACTAAGGGGATATTACTTCTGTGTACAGAGCACTAAGGGAATATCACTACTGTGTACAGAGCACTAAGGGGTATTACTTCTGTGTACAGAGCACTAAGGGGATATCACTACTATGTACAGAGCACTAAGGGGATATTACTACTGTGTACAGAGTACTAAGGGGATATCACTACTATGTACAGAGCACTAAGAGGATATAACTACTGTGTACAGAGCACTAAGGGGATATCACTACTGTGTACAGAGCACTAAGGGAATATCACTACTGTGTACAGAGCACTAAGGGGTATTACTTCTGTGTACAGAGCACTAAGGGGATATCACTACTATGTACAGAGCACTAAGGGGATATTACTACTGTGTACAGAGCACTAAGGGGATATTACTACTGTGTACAGAGCACTAAGGGGATATCACTACTGTGTACAGAGCACTAAGGGGATATTACTACTGTGTACAGAGCACTAAGGGGATATTACTACTGTGTACAGAGCACTAAGAGGATATTACTTCTGTGTACAGAGCACTAAGGGGATATCACTACTGTGTACAGAGCACTAAGGGGATATTACTACTGTGTACAGAGCACTAATGGGATATCACTACTATGTACAGAGCACTAAGGGGATATTACTACTGTGTACAGAGCACTAAGGAGATAGTACTACTGTGTACAGAGCACTAAGAGGATATTCCTACTGTGTACAGAGCACTAAGGGGATATTACTACTGTGTACAGAGCACTAAGGGGATATCACTACTGTGTACAGAGCACTAAGGGGATATTACTTCTGTGTACAGAGCACTAAGGGGATATCACTACTGTGTACAGAGCACTAATGGGGATATTACTACTGTGTACAGAGCACTAATGGGATATCACTACTATGTACAGAGCACTAAGGGGATATTCCTACTGTGTACAGAGCACTAAGGGGATATTACTACTGTGTACAGAGCACTAAGGGGATATTCCTACTGTGTACAGAGCACTAAGGGGATATCACTACTGTGTACAGAGCACTAAGGGGATATCACTAATGTGTACAGAGCACTAAGGGGATATCACTACTGTGTACAGGGCACTAAGGGGATATCACTACTGTGTACAGGGCACTAAGGGGATATCACTACTGTGTACAGAGCACTAAGGGGATATCACTACTGTGTAGAGAGCACTAAGGGGATATCACTACTATGTACAGAGCACTAATGAGATATCACTACTGTGTACAGAGCACTAAGGGGATATCATTACTATGTACAGAGCACTAAGGGGATATTACTACTGTGTACAGAGCACTAAGGGGGTATTACTACTGTGTACAGAGCACTAAGGGGATATCATTACTATGTACAGAGCACTAAGGGGATATTACTACTGTGTACAGAGCACTAATGAGATATCACTACTGTGTACAGAGCACTAAGGGGATATCACTACTGTGTACAGAGCACTAAGGGGATATCACTACTGTGTACAGAGCACTAAGGGGATATCACTACTGTGTACAGAGCACTAAGGGGATATCACTACTGTGTACAGAGCACAAAGGAGATATTACTACTGTGTACAGAGCACTAAGGAGATATTACTACTGTGTACAGAGCACTAAGGGGATATTACTACTGTGTACAGAGCACTAAGGGGGTATTACTACTGTGTACAGAGCACTAAGGGGATATCATTACTATGTACAGAGCACTAAGGGGATATTACTACTGTGTACAGAGCACTAATGAGATATCACTACTGTGTACAGAGCACTAAGGGGATATCACTACTGTGTACAGAGCACTAAGGGGATATCACTACTGTGTACAGAGCACTAAGGGGATATCACTACTATGTACAGAGCACTAAGGGGATATTACTACTGTGTACAGAGCACTAAGAGAATATCACTACTGTGTACAGAGCACTAAGGAGATATTACTACTGTGTACAGAGCACTAAGGAGATATTACTACTGTGTACAGAGCACTAAGAGAATATCACTACTGTGTACAGAGCACTAAGGAGATATTACTACTGTGTACAGAGCACTAAGGAGATATTACTACTGTGTGCAGAGCACTAAGGGGATATTACTACTGTGTACAGAGCACTAAGGAGATATTACTACTGTGTACAGAGCACTAAGGGGATATCACTACTGTGTACAGAGCACTAAGGGGATATCACTACTGTGTACAGAGCACTAAGGAGATATTACTACTGTGTACAGAGGACTAAGGGGATATTACTACTGTGTACAGAGCACTAAGGAGATATTACTACTGTGTACAGAGCACTAAGGAGATATTACTACTGTGTACAGAGCACTAAGGAGATATTACTACTGTGTACAGAGCACTAAGGGGATATCACTACTATGTACAGAGCACTAAGGGGATATTACTACTGTGTACAGAGCACTAAGGGGATATTACTACTGTGTACAGAGCACTAAGGAGATATTACTACTGTGTACAGAGCACTAAGGGGATATCACTACTGTGTACAGAGCACTAAGGAGATAGTACTACTGTGTACAGAGCACTAAGGGGATATTACTACTGTGTACAGAGCACTAAGGGGATATTACTACTGTGTACAGAGCACTAAGGGGATATTACTACTGTGTACAGAGCACTAAGGGGATATTACTACTGTGTACAGAGCACTAAGGGGATATTACTACTGTGTACAGAGCACTAAGGGGATATTACTACTGTGTAAAGAGCAATAAGAGTATATATAGAGCAATCTGTCCCACGTAGCGCCAATGTAGCGGATTTCATGCTGCATAAAAAGTGCGGCACAGCGGGAGATACGCTGCGTGTGTTTTCAGTGAGTTTTGGCGGCGGGGCCGTGAGCCGGCGTGAATCTGATGCGCGGCCCCAAAACCCAAAGAGTATACAGGGTGGCCGCCGGGTAGACCTGCGTGTATGCGCAACGTGAAATACTCTGCTTTAGCGCTACATAGGACCCTAAATTGGCAGGACCTGAGAGGACAAAAAAATGCTGCAAGAAGTAATTTTTAACCCCTATTAAAGTCACGAGGATCGATGGGCGTCCATTGAACAGGGGACTGTCTGCCTCCGTTTTCTGGCCCCCGAGCGGAGTCTACGATGCAGATGTAAATGAGGCCTTACCTGTAGAAACTCTGCAGATTTTACGCTGTAGCCCTTAACATATCCTTCCTGTGTGGGTCATTATCAGACTACGGAATTTCCGCCGGAATTTTCACTTTGAAATTTCCGGCAGAAATTCCCGGCAGAAATTCCGCTTACTATAATGCATAGTGCAGTGAATGGTTTTCCGTTCACAAATTCACACTTCGGAATTTGTGAAGCGGAAAATCAGGATGAAAAATCCGCTAGAAAATTTCCACCTGAAGAAAGGGGTTGCTCTTTCTTCAGGCGGAAATCCTAGCGGAACACATAGCAGTCTATAGGAGACTGCAGTGTCCGCGCGGTCCTAGCGCCGACTAATTCAGTCAGCCCAGGCGGAACTCGGAATCTCCGGGTGGAAATTTTCTGCCCGGAGATTCCGTAGTCTGAACCTAGCCTTATGGATCACCAGTACTGTGTGGTGAACTATTCGTACACCCAGTTGGTGTAGAGGGTGCGGTTAAAGGGGTACTCCGCCCCTAGACATCTTATCCCCTATCCAAAGGATAGGGAATAAGATGACTGATCGCGGGGGTCCCGCAACTGGGACCCCCAGTGAACTCTGTGCAGCAGCCTGCGTTCGTTTACAATGCTTGGTGCCGGTAGTGGGGGTCGTGACGTCACGGCCACACCCCTTGTAATGTCACACCACACCCCCTCAATGCAAGTCTATGGGAGGGGGCGTGGCGTCCGCCACGCCCCCTCCCATAGACTTGCATTGAGGGGCATGGCTGTGACATCACGACCCCCGCCGCCCGCTCCAAGCATTCGGAACAAAATGTTTCGAACGCTGGGGCAGAGGAGTACCCCTTTAAGGGCCTATAAATAAAGCCTTATAGCGGCACTATCTGTTTAGTGTTATTTTTGCAGTAGTTGGACACTGTTAGGGCTCATGCACACTACAGAATTTCGTGCAGCAGGTGCAGGCGAGTTCCGTTACCATTCACCAGTAAATCAGCGGCAGATTGACAAGTTGTCAGCGGACCCATAGAAGTGAATGGTAATGAAATGCGCTGCGAGTTCTTAAGGTGTGAACGTACCCTTAACAGGTTATTAAAAGCAGATGAGTTCATGACGTGTAACTCTCAGGTGAGCTCTTAGAGCATTGGCATCCTTCTCTGGTGGGCACAAGGTACCCCGATCTGACACTGTTACGTTCTATTCTTAAAACCGTCATGAATGAATGGACGATTGATTACCCATGACCCATTGCTCCATTGGCCGGCTTGATAATAAAGGTTTTCTGCTTCCTTTTCCTCTTTAATTCTTTGACGTAGTTTTGGTACTGAGTGTATTCTGCCGGGAATATCCAGGTGCGGGGAATAAAGCTGTATTCATGAGGCTGACACTTGATCATTCTGGAAAATATAATGCAACGTTTTGAGTTCACTGCCACTCAGCGAAGACACATTGCAATAGTGTGTGGGGGCCAGGGGACCCTCATAAAACAGGTGTGTCCCCATAATAATATGAGGAAGTCTGGGTTCACACCACGTTTTGTTAAATACGGTTCCCGTATACGGCTGGGAGGAGGGGGGCGGGGCTTAATTGCGGCGCCCGCACTCAGCCGTATTCGGGAACCGTATTTAATGCATGTCTATGAGCCGACCGGAGTGAACCGCAGCCTCCGGTCGGCTTCGTTTTCGGCCGTATGCGGTTTCCCGACCGTGGGCAAAACGTGGTCGACCACGTTTTTGCCTGCGGTCGGGAAACCGCATACGGCCGAAAACGAAGCGGACCGGAGGCTGCGGTTCACTCCGGTCAGCTCATAGACATGCATTAAATACGGTTCCCAAATACGGCTGAGTGCGGGCGCCGCGATTAAGCCCCGCCCCCCTCCTCCCAGCCGTATACGGGAACCGTATTTTAACAAAACGTGGTGTGAACCCAGCCGAACAGATGAGAAACAGTTTATTGGAAATAAGATACATATATATGCAGCTCTGGCACCACACCATGCTTGCCCAGCTGCCAAGTTCTTAAAGGGGTACTCAACTGGAAAACATTTTTTTTTTTTTTATCAACTGGTGCCAGAAAGTTAAACAGATTTGTGAATTACTTAAAACATCTTAATCCTTCCAGTACTTATCAGCTGCTGTATGATCCACAGGAAGTTCTTTTCTTTTTGAATTTCCTTTCTGTCTGACCACAGTGCTCTCTGCTGACAGGTGGGTGCTGCAAGAGAGATTGCGGGGGTCCCCAGCGGCTTAACACCCGCGATCAGACATCTTATCCTCTATCCTTTGGATAGGGGACAAGATGTCTTAGGGCCGGAGTACCCCTTTAAGGTCTTCTCTCCTCAAAAACAGAAGGGGCCATAGCAGCCTCCATTCATTGGACACTTATGTCTCAATCTGACTAAAATGTGAATTTTAAGAGACCTACATTACATTTTGTCCTACCTTATATTTTGGGCTTTGCATGTTTTCTTCAGTGAGTTTTCCTTTAAAGGGGTACTCCACTGGAAAACTTTTTTTTTTTTATCAACTGGTGCCAGAAAGTTAAACAGATTTGTAAATTACTTCTATTTAAAATTCTTAATCCTTCCAGTACTTATCAGCTGTTGTTATGATCCACAGGAAGTTATTTTATTTTTTTTTAAATAGAAGTCTGATCGCAGGTGTTCCACCGCGGGGGACCCCCGCAATCTCTCTTGAAGCACCCACCTGTCTCAGCTGCACACAGCAATGATCGCTCTGTGTCTGAAGACTCACGACCACGGGGCCGGAGTATCGTGACCTCAGGACTCCGCCCCCTTGTGGCGCCAGTCACACCCCTCCCATAGGCTTGCATTGAGGGGGCGGGACATCACAAGGGGGCGGAGTCATGACGTCACGATACTCCAGCCCCGTGGTTGTGAGTCTTCAGACACGGAGAGATCATCGCTGCATGCAGCTGAGACAGAGGGGTGCTGCAAGAAAGATTGGGAGAGATAGGGGATAAGATGTCTTAGGGCCGGTGTACCCCTTTAAAGCTAAGTTTCCACTTTTTTTCTGGCAGTTTTTGGAAAACGGCCACTGCCAATACACTTCTGGCTTTAGTTAAAAAAAAAACTGCAATGGCAGTTTTCCAAAAACTGCCAGAAAAAAACAAGTGGAAGTGAAATCTTAATCCTTCTAGTACTTATCAGCTGCTGTATGCTCCAGAGGAGGTTCTTTTCTTTTTGAATTTCTTTTCTGTCTGATCACTGATCTCTTTGCTGACACTTCTGTCCATGTCAGGAAATGTCCAGAGTAGGAGCAAATCCCCATAGCAAATCTCTCCTGCTCTGGACAGTTCCCGACATGGAAAGAGGTGTCAGCAGAGAGCGCTGTGGTCAGACAGAATAGAAATTCAAAAAGAAAAGAACTTCCTCTGCAGCATACAGCAGCTGATAAGTACTGGAAGGATTAAGATTTTTTAATAGAAGTAGTTTACAAAACTGTTGGTGCCAAAAAGTTAAACAGATTTGTAAATTATTGTAAAATCCCAGTACTTATCAGCTGCTGTATTCTCCAGAGGAAGTTGTGTAGTTATTTCCAGTCTGACCACAGTGCTCTATGCTGCCACCTCTGTCTATGTCAAAAACTGTCCAGAGCAGGAACAAATCCCCATAGCAAACCTCTCCTGCTCTGGACAGTTCCCGATATGGACAGAAAGGTGGAAAGGTGGGTAGGTGGAAATCCCGGCAGGGGTTTCCTTTCCTTCCAGTAAAGATCCGACTGCGGCAAGGTTGCGCTACACCGGCGTGAAGACGCGGGAGTCAGGTGCACAGTAGTGGTACTTTTTAGTAGGAATTATAACAAGTATCAGACAGGTGCGGACTACGCGTTTCGGAGGGGCCTGGAACTGAGGAAGGAGGGAGCCCCTCCAAAACATAGAGGGATTTTCCCACAGCAACCAATCACAGCTCAGCTTTCACTTTCACTACCAGAGCTTGTTAGCTGAGCTGTGATTGGTTGCTGTGGGAAAATCCCTCTATTTTTTCCTCTCACACAGTTTGGTAAATCATATGAAGTACTCGTATAGGAATTGTCATTATGTGATAGCTGTAAAATCAAACAGTACGACTTACTTGGTCATGTTTCTAGAAAGGCAGTCCTTTCGACAGATCTCTCCCATCCCAGGGAAATGGTTGATTCTCTGTAAAAAATAAACATGAAAGCCATCTTATGCCTGTGACCACTTCCATGAGATACCTAAAGGGGTACTCCGGTGGAAAACATTTTTTTTTAAATCAAAGAATGTTAAAAAATCTTAATCCTTCCAGTACTTATCAGCTGCTGTATGCTCCAGAGTTGTGTAGTTCTTTCCAGTCTGACCACAGTGCTCTTTCCAGTCTGACCACAGTGCTCTCTGCTGCCATCTTTGTCTATGTCAGAAACTGTCCAGAGCAGGAACAAATCCCCATAGCAAACCTCTCCTGCTCTGGACAGTTCCTGACATGCTTCCTTCATTTCTATGGGAGCGCCCAGGGCTCAAGTCCTGCAGGAACACGTGGGAACTGAGTTCCTGCACTTTTTCCACAGCAGAAACACTGTTCTCATTAGCAGGAGTCCTGCAGGACCACAACTTGACTGGAAATCTTGGGTGAGTTCCCACTCTTTTTTCCCAGGATTTAACCCCTGGGAGCACCAATGATGCCCGAGAGCTGTGCTTGGGTCTTTTCAGCTCTCCCATAGAAATGAATGGTAAACGACACGCGCTCCTCACTGAGAGTGCCGAGGTCCCATCCTGGAGATCGCCCCAGAGGTCGGACCCCCCACGATCAGCTACTAATCTCTTATCCTTTGGATAGGGGATAAGTTAATTTTCACAGGAGATCTTCTTTAAAGGGGTACTCCACTGGTCAGCGTTCGGAAGTAAATGTTCCGAACGCTGTTTTCGAGCCGCGGGGGTCGGCCACGCCCCCTGTGACATCATGGTCACGTCCCCTCAATGCAAGTCAATGGGAGGGGGTGTGACGGCAGTCACGCCCCTTCCCATAGACTTGCATTGAGGGGCGTGGCCATGACGTCACAGGGGACGTGGCCAACCCCCGCACAAAAACAGCGTTCGGAACATTCACTTCCGAACGCTGGTCAGTGGAGTACCCCTTTAAGATGATATTAATATTATATAATCAAAATATATCTAGCCATAAAGGCTTTCAGCACAAACAGATTACAATAAGGCTATGTTCACACAGGCAATGTCCGCACTCACAGAAAATTGCCCAGACTGCGGAGTGCCAGCAGAACATGTGCCAATGCACTTCTGTGCGGAGTCTTTCTGTGGACACTGGAATTTGAATTTCCACGCCAGATGTTTCAGTGATGAACAGTGCAGCAGAATCCCATTGAAATCAATGAGACTCTGCTGCTGCAGAATCTCTGAGCAGAATTCCGCATGGAAATTCTATCGGGTTGACATATCCTAAGGGTCTGTTCACACGTCACTTTAAAGAGGTTATCCAGGAATTGAAAAACAGAGATAATTTTTTTCAAAGACCACTCCCTGTCTGTCTCCAGGTTGGAGGAACTGAATGGAGCCAAGTTGTAATGCCACACCCAAAGTGGAGACAGACAGGGAGCAGTCTTTGAAAGAAATTAGGTCTGTTTTTCGATGGATAACCCCTTTAAGGTCAACCTATACTTCCATGGCAGAAATCTGTGCAGTACACACAGCAGTTCCACATGGGGACCAGCCCCTTTGGCATTGAATGATGCCAATCCTCAGATTTTGCAACTGGGTTTTTCCTGCAGCTGTTTCTTTAGTTAGATATTTTTTTTTTTTTTTTTTTTTTTATGTCTGCACACAAGTATTTTTATTTTTGCTGCCAACTGGATTGATTAATCCCATGCACATGCTTGGGATTCAGATTGCCGACCGACCTGAAATGTGAATGAGGCCTAAAGCCCCATGCACACAACAGAGCCATATGGTGAACCCTGGAAGTGCTGGTTTAGTATGATGCCAGATACTATATGCATGAAGCCATTCTCTACTAGAAATAATGTTAACTACCCCGTACTAGTAATAATGTGGACTCAATAATGTGGACACTGAGAAGGGGAATTTATTAAACTGTGTTAGGCTAGGTTCAGACTACGGAATTTCCGACAGAAATTCAGATGTAAAATTTCCGTCAGAAATTCCGCCTGCTAAAATGTTAGAAGATCATTAGTTAGTTTGGTTAGGGCTGTTTCAGTGGATTGTAAGGAGCGGAAACCAGACTGTAAGGGGTCAAGGAGCGAAACTGAGAGATAGGGAATTAGGCGCGAATAGACCAAGCGTTCCAGGAGTTTGGAGATAAAGGGGAGATTAGAGACGGGTTGATAGTTGGCTCCACAGGACGGGTCCAGAGATGTTTTTTCAATAACGGGGTTGTGATTGTGGAATGTTTGAAGGAGGAGGGAAAGATACCAGAAGAGAGGGAGAGGTTAAAAATTTTAGTTAGGTGGCAGGTGATGGCAGGGGAGAGAGACTGGACGAGGTGTGAGGGCATGGGGTCACCAGAGCAGGTAGTGGGGCGAGAGGAGGAGAGGAACCCAGAAACTTCATCCTTAGTTACAGGCTCAAAGACTGGGAGTGATGAAGAGGAAATGTGGCAGGGAATCGGATCAGGACTTTTAGGGGACTGGGAGAGGATTTCATCATGAAAGTCATAAATTTAAGGGTACATTCCCACACGGCGTATTTGCTGCGTATTTGCTGCTGCGTATTTTATTTTCTCTGTTGAAGTCAATGGGTAGGAAAATACGCAGCACCAAATACGCAGCAAATACGCAGCAAATACGCAGCAAAATACGCCGTTTGGGAATGTACCCTTAGACACTTTTCTATTTCCTTGCTGTTAAAATTCTCAACCTTTATATGTTTTTAAAGTGATTGAAAAAACGTCAGATGGCCATATTCAGTAGGTGTCATGTATAGAAACCTGTAGATATGTTTTGTATGTTGGAGTTGTGATTTTAATGCATACCAATAAAGATTTATTTAAGAAAGGGTCTTATTAGGGCTGAGATTTAATAGGCTTTAAGACAAAGTGTAACTTAGTCTGCAATCTCTGAGGAACCTGAACCTTAAGTCCTGATATCAGCAGCCTCAAAAAGGGAATTTTTTTACATTTTTGAGTAACACATTTGATGACTATTTTGTTGGGTGGTTGGTAGTTTTTTGTTTGAACATGTGCTGCACTCTTCCCCACCCCCTCAGCCCAATCCTATATAAGTAGTAGTTAGCTACACATGGGCCTTTTCTTTCCTGGCAGCCTCCCAGTTTGACTGGGAGAGCATGGTAAGTGAGCTATAACATCCTGTTCACACTGGTGTGGTGCTGTGCGGTGTCCGTTGCTGCTGTGGCGCCGTGTCTGCGGGGAGGTGCGACCCATGGACTGGTTTGAGTGGCGTTGGCGTTCCCCCTGTGGGCACTGGTGTCGCGGCGGTGGTGGTCGCCGCCCAGTGCTACGCCATTTTATGCTAGGGACGTTAGGGACCCACTCTAAATAGGTGGCCTTGACGTGGCGAGTGGGCTTGTACTTTTTGATCAAAACGTATATACTAACAACCTGTTAGTTTTTGAAATTATGCTGAGAAGCAATTGGATCATAGTGCAAGATTGTAGATGTGCGACCATGTCTGTTTTCTACTTGAGTACACGTTGGGTGGCTGGTAGTAAGCCATCTGTATAGATAGGAAAGATTATTGTATAGTTAGCGCTTTAACAAGCAGGAATTTATTTAGCATTTTTTGCCTGAATATAAAGACTGTGTTTTTGTTTGCTGAAAAAATAAAAAAGGGAAAAGCCCAGTTAAAACTTTACTTCCATGTCAGTGTTATTGACTGCTATTTGCTGCTATTTGCCTGGCTCTACGGAGCTAATCTCCCACAACATATAGTACATAACCTCCAACCCATTTCTTACCTGATAGTTCCTGAGCTCAGCGATTTTCTCATGTTGTACGGCACAATCACTCCAGATAAGGTTCGCCGTCTCATCCTCATCCCGGCTCTTAACAAACTGCATCTCTTCAATGACTGTGCGGACTGGATTAAACCATACATACAATGTTAATGCCGCAGATTACATTGAACCGAGGTTTACCGTGTTTGTCCAGCATTGTATATAACAGAATTATAGCTCCAGCAAGGCCAACACGTTGTGGGCCATATTTAATGTCAAGACCCCAAAAAAACTTCATAAGAATGTGCTTACCGTATATACTTGAGTATAAGGCTTATACTCGAGTAAACTCTCGAGTTCAATCCCTTCATCAGTGGTCTTCAAGCTGCGGACCTCCAGATGTTGCAAAACTACAACTCCCAGCATGCCCAGACATCCGTAGGCTGTCCGGGCATGCTGGGTGTTGTAGTTTTGAAACCTCTTGAGGTCCGCAGTTGAAGACCACTGCGGCCTTCGTCATCATCCAGCCCCCCCCCCCCTTTGTTTTGTATTCACCTCCCCTCGGCGGGAAGTTAGGGTGAGCTGGTCCGGGCCATCTATGCTGCAGGGACCGTCCGGTGGGGAGGGATAGTCGTTGCGGGCCGTCCATTTTCACCGCGGGGGCCTCTCCCAGCATGCCCAGCCTGGTGACCATAAATGTCTTGAATGCCCTTTGGTCTATGAGTATACCAACAGGAAAGTCTAACAAAGATGGCCAAACAAGTCTAATAGATATGTGACCCAAGCTATCATGGTTGGAGGGAAGATGGATGGACCATTGATAAATTAGGATAGACTGCTTAAAGGGGTACTCCATGACGTCATAGCCCCGCCCCCTCATGACGTCACACACCGCACCCTCAATGCAAGACTATGGGAGGGGGCGTGACGGCTGTCACGCCCCCTCCCATAGTCTTGCATTGAGGGTGCGGAGCGTGACATCATGAGGGGGAGGGGTTATGACGTTACGAGCTCCCGGCGCTGGCTCCAGCGTTCGGAACAGTTTGTTCCAAACGCTGACCAGCGGAGTACCCCTTTAATTGGAGAAGACATGACATGAATGATTGTAGGAATACCTACCGATCTCATACTTGGTTCCAGCCACGTTGGCTGTGATGACGCCATTTTTCCTCTTTTTTCGGATCTTTCTCCTGTTAGAGCCATTAGACTGATACGGCAAAGCTGTACTCAAGGACAAGCTGGATGACGCATCTTCCAAATGAAAAAAACAATGAAAGAAGAAGTTACTAAAAATAACTAAAAAAAAAAAAAGTTTCCATCCATTTACATATAGTATGGCAATGGAATGAATGTGAAAACACAAATGTCATACCAGACTCATTGGGTAAGGATGGCATGATGGCCAGTGATACGGCAATGTAGAGTCAGGAGAACACACTGGACATCCGTACCCAGCTCACAAGAACCAGTCGTCATATCATTTCCGGAAGGTAACAATCTCCTCTATGACATCACTCCAATGGCAAAAGTCTACAAGCCCTTAGAGAAAGCAAAAATAAAATAATACTTGTTAATGCATAAAAGTAGACTGACTATACATATGTCACCAATATGTTGTGATATGTCAATCTTTTCACCAGCCATCCTGTTGGGGCCAGCAGTGCGGAACCTACATAAAATTGGAAAAACCATTTCTGTACAAAATACCTCAGAGAGAATTTGCCTCTTCTGCCCCCTGGCAGATGAACATGGCAACATTCCTCACCTGCATGGGTGGACTACTCTCTATGGGACTCTTCTGGCCCTCCATCAGAAAAAGGGAGTGAGGACTAAAGGTCACCTTATATTTCTTTGGGGAGAAAACCAAGCCCTTAGTATTAGGATGCGAGTATGTGGTGGTGAGTTTTAAGGGGTACTCCACTGCTCAGCGTTTGGAACAAACTGTTCCGAATGCTGGAGCCAGCGCTGGGAGCTCGTGATGTCATGGCTCCGCCCCTCATGACGTCAAGGTCCGCCTCCTTAATGCAAGTCTATGGGAGGGGGCGTGACAGCTGTCGCGCCCCCTCCCATAGACTTGCATTGAGGGGGGCGGGAGCGTGACATCGTGAGGGGGCGGGGCTATGATGTCACGAGCTCCCTGCGTCGGCTCCAGCATTCGGAACAGTTTGTTCCAAACGCTGAGCAGCGGAGAACCCCTTTAAGTGTACCTGTCGCCAACAATAGATAATACCATTATATGTATAATTGTAATATACATTGATTAAAATGTGTATATTTTTGGGTGAAAAAAATGCTGTCCCTGCAGCTATTACCTGTGTAATAGCAAATACAGGAAGTGAGGGCAGGAGAAGCAGGGCTCTGTGCAGGCTCCTGGCTTGTCAATCATTCTGATGTGTGAGCCAGGGGCGTGTCATATAGCCTCAGTGTACAGAGCCCTGCTTGTCCTCAGTGTACAGAGCCCTACTTGTCCTCAGTGTACAGAGCCCTGCTTATCCTCAGTGTACAGGGCCCTGTTTGTCCTCAGCGTACAGAGCCCTGCTTGTCCTCAGCATACAGAGCCCTGCTTGTCCTCAGTGTACAGAGCCCTGCTTGTCCTCAGTGTACAGGGCCCCGCTTGTCCTCAGTGTACAGAGCCCCGCTTGTCCTCAGTGTACAGAGCCCTGCTTGTCCTCAGTGTACAGAGCCCCGCTTGTCCTCAGTGTACAGGGCGCTGCTTGTCCTCAGTGTACAGGGCCCTGCTTGTCCTCAGTGTACAGAGCCCCGCTTGTCCTCAGTGTACAGAGCCCCGCTTGTTCTCAGTGTACAGAGCCCCGCTTGTCCTCAGTGTACAGAGCCCCGCTTGTCCTCAGTGTACAGAGCCCCGCTTGTCCTCAGTGCACAGAGCCCCGCTTGTCCTCAGTGTACAGAGCCCTGCTTGTCCTCAGTGTACAGAGCCTTGCTTGTCCTCAGTGCACATAGCCCTGCTTGTCCTCAGTGTACAGAGCCCTGCTTGTCCTCAGTGTACAGAGCCCTGCCTGTCCTCAGTGCACAGAGCCCCGCTTGTCCTCAGTGTACAGAGCCCCGCTTGTCCTCAGTGTACAGAGCCCCGCTTGTCCTCAGTGTACAGAGCCCCGCTTGTCCTCAGTGTACAGAGCCCCGCTTGTCCTCAGTGCACAGAGCCCCGCTTGTCCTCAGTGTACAGAGCCCTGCTTGTCCTCAGTGTACAGAGCCTTGCTTGTCCTCAGTGCACATAGCCCTGCTTGTCCTCAGTGTACAGAGCCCTGCTTGTCCTCAGTGTACAGAGCCCTGCCTGTCCTCAGTGCACAGAGCCCTGCTTGTCCTCAGTGTACAGAGCCCTGCTTGTCCTCAGTGCACAGAGCCCTGCTTGTCCTCAGTGTACAGAGCCCTGCTTGTCCTCAGTGCACAGAGCCCTGCTTGTCCTCAGTGCACAGAGCCCTGCTTGTCCTCAGTGTACAGAGCCCTGCTTGTCCTCAGTGTACAGAGCCCTGCTTGTTCTCAGTGTATAGAGCCCTGCTTTTCCTAAGTGCACAGAGCCCTACTTGTCTCCAGTGCACAGAGACCTGCTTTTCCTCAGTGTGCAGAGCCCTGCTTGTCCTCAGTATACAGAGCCCTGCTTATCCTTACTGTACAGAGCCCTGCTTATCCTCATTGTACAGAGCCCTGTTTGTCCACACTTCCTGTATTTGGACTCCTCGTAGAGACACACAAACAACAGACAAAAATATACACATTTTTTAACCAATGTATATTACAAATATACATATAATAGTATTATCTACATTATATAAAATGTTTTTGTTGACGACAGGTACACTTTAATTCTCCTATGTAAAAAAAATGATCACTAGATATGGATGCAAGACGTGAAATAAAGTAACAGTTTTAGGGCAGAGCTGAAAGTAAAGAATAATTCTACTAAAACCGAGAACGCTAAATTATACAGAACGCTGGAGCCAGCCTGTCTAATCTTGGAGCCGACAGGACGTATTAAGTAGGCATGAAGGTATTAGGTGCCAGCAGTATTTTTGGGCACATTTTTGCTGCTGACCTCCTTGGTTTATTTCAGTCTTGACTTAATCATATTAGAAATGAGAAAATAGAAATGTAAAAAAAATTTAAAAAAATTATCATTAGATATGGATGCAAGACGTGAAATAAAGTAAAAGTTTTAGGGCAGAGCTGAAAGTAAAGAATAATTCTACTAAAACCGAGAATGCTAAATTATACAGAACGCAGGAGCCGCCCTGTCTAATCTTGGAGCCGACAAGTAGGCATGAAGGTATTAGGTGCCAGCAGTATTTTTGGGCACATTTTTGCTGCGGACCTCCTGGGATTATTTCAGTCCTGACTTAATCATATCAGAAATTAGAAAATGGAATAAAAAATTTTTTGATTTGAAGGTGTAGTCCAACTTAAAGGGGTACTCCGGCAAAAATCATCGTATCCCCTATCCAAAGGAGAGGAGATAAGATGTCTGAACGCGGGGGTCTGAAGGGATCTCTGGGCCGGCATCGGCAGTGTCAGGAACCCAGAAGCTTGGAGCTACCGTGTTTGTGACGTCATGCCACGCCCCCTCCATTCATGTCTATGGGAGGGGGCGTGATGGCTACTACGTAGCCATCACGCCTCCTCCCATAGACATGAATGGAGGGGGCATGGCGGCTGTAGTTGCCAGTCATCCGGCGCGATGCGGAGTTTGCTCTGTGCACAGATGAACGGGGTGTCGCCACGTAGATCGCAGGGGACCCCATGGCAGGACCCCCACGATTTCGCCTGAGTACCGCTTTAAAAAACGTAACCCTTATCAACAGGAAAGTGAATTGCAGTTGTTCCGACCACTTTAACTTTATGCAATATCAAAAATGGGTACCCGAGTAAATAAAGCAGCGAGTCACTCATATGCACCCCTTCTCCATTCATTGTCTATAGACTTGACGAACATAGCCAATTGCTGTACTTGGCTGTTTCCATCATCCCAATAGACAAGGGGGGAGATTTATCAAAACCTGTCTAGTGGAGAAGATGCCGAGTTGCCCATAGCAACCAATCAGATGGCTTCTTTCATTTTTTTGAAAAGGCCTCTGAAAAATGAAAGTAGTAATCTGATTGGTTGCTATGGGCAACTCAGCATCTTCTCCACTAGACAGGTTTTGATAAATCTCCCACAATGAATGGAGAAAAGGGCAAATGCGCGGCCCTTCGCTCCATTCCAAAACGAGACTCAGGCTCCCTCCAGATATGACACTTATTCTCTATCCTGTGGAGAGGAGATAAAGTGTTTTAAACTAGGATACCCCTTTAATACGGAACTCAACAAAATAATTTATGTATTTGTATTTCTTGGTAAATAAATGGGAATAAAACAAGCCAAATAAGGGAAACCTTGGATCCTGACATCATGTGGACATCATTGTGACATGTACCTAAACACTGTACAGACCACATCCCCCCCCCCCCTTCAAAAGAGTAGATTCCCGAATGGCATTATTGGCCCGTTTTCAGCAGGATAAGACCCTGGCCACAGTACACCTTCGGAGATTTTGTGGAGTCCATTGGTATTAATTGTTATAGTGTATGTCTTATAGCGGGTGGTTTTCGGACAACCAAGGGTAACTGCTTTCTTTGGACTACAAAGGATATGGTAGATGTGCTATTTAGATCCAGAGTACTTCAAACTTCAATACTGGTCCAAATGAACCAAATGTATTGTATGTGTAAAAAAATCCCAAAGACAGAGGCCTAACTGCAGAGGGTGCAGAGGTTGTATTTGCAAGTCCTTTTCCTCTTGGGTCATGATAGCCCCTCTACCACATAGAAGACATAATGGTTGGTGGGCAGTGATAGAGATTTTGCTTCAGGGTTCAAGAGCTTTAACTTACACCTGTAGCCAAATGTGATGATGCCATTTTGTTTTTTCCAAAAGAACATTGAGAAGTGAAATTAGGGAAAACCTATGACACTACTAAACAACATAAGTGTATCGATCCGCTAGACATAAATGCACCCCATACCTTTTTGCACCCCATAAATGCACCTCATACCTCTTTGTACCCTATAAATGCACCCCATACCTCTATGCACCCCATACCGCTTTGCACTCCATAAATGCTCCCCACACCTCTTTGTACCCGATAAATGCTCACCATCCCTTTTGTATGCCATAAATGCACCCATTCCTTTTTTTGCACACAATAAATGCCCCCATACCTCTTTGCATGCCATAAAGCACCCCTTACCTTTTTGCATATCCTAAATGCACCCCATACCTCTTCTGCATGCCATAAATCCACACTATACCTTTGTACCCCATAAATACACCCTATACCTCTTTGCACCCTATAAATGCTCTCCATCCCTCTTTGAACCCCATAAATTATCCCCATACTCCTTTAATGCCATAACATTTTGAATCTGCCCACGAAATGGCTGCCCCATATACTCTGCCCACATACCTACTACATGCATCACTCCATCCCTCCTAGAGTCTTCTCCATGCCGAAAGGACATCATGTAAAGACAGAATGAACAGTAATGAACTGGAGAAAACATCATTGATTCGCTCTTTGTAAGGGCTGAAATGCCTTCCGGAAGAATTACACTTCCTCTTCCATTCCTATTAAATCAATGATACCTTAAAGCGACATAGATGCTTTTCTGATACTTCTCAACCACCGTAAAACTTCCTCCCTAATTGACATGTCTTGGCCATAAATACCGGAAAGTCACTAGTTCGCTGCCCTTTATCCCATTGGATGTAGCAGGACTGCAGTGCAGCACAACCATCAATGTACCAGTAGGTTATGTAAGAGTATAACAAAAGCTAAATCTATCTGGAATGGACTGGATAATAATCTATCAATAATGGATGGATACACGGTAGTACCTGCAGCCAAAGGTTTATTTCTGACCTGGCACTGGTACTTTATGTCATGAATATGTTAACATGGTGCCATATGCAACGCAAACAGTTGTTCTATTGAAGTGAATCAAGACAAGTTGTAATACCAAACACTACATGAGGACAGGGGTGGCATTGTTTTTGGATGAAATCAGCTCTGTTTTTAATCCTGAAGAGCCCCTTTAAGTATATGTCAGTACTTTACACCACTCAGCTTTCCCTCAACCCTGTGCAGTCTCCCTGTCCCACAGTATGATGTAGTCCCCACCATGCTTTACTGTAGGGATGGTATTGGGCAGGTATTGGGCAGGTGATGGGCAGTGCCTGGTTTCCTCCAGACATGATGTTTAGAGACCATCCTCCACCTCATCAGGGTCATGCCCAGGTGTTGTAGGGAGGTCATACGGGCACGTGGAGGCCACACACACTACTGAGCCTCATTATGACTTGTTTTAAGGACATTACATAAAGTTGGATCAGCCTGTAGTGGGGTTTTCCACTGTGATTTTGAGAGTGACTCCCTATCCAGACCTCCATGGGTTGATAAATTTGATTTCCATTGATAATTTTTGTGTGATTTTGTTGTCAGCGCATTCAACTATGTAAAGATGAAAGAATTTCATACGATTAGTTCATTCATTCAGATCTAGGATGTTATCTTAGAGTTCCCTTTATTTTTTTGAGCAGTGTATTTCTCACAGTGTGATAGTCCTTTAGGTGCTTTTTTGTAAACTCAAGGCGGCTTTTATGTGCCTTTTATTGAGGAGAGGCTTCTTTCTGGTCACTCTGCCATAAAGTCCATATTGTGGAGGCCTCAGAGATGGTTCTGGACCTTCTGGAGGTTTCTCCCATCTGCACATAGGATATTTGAAGCTCAGACAGAGTGCCCATTGGGTTCTTGGTCTCCTCTCTTACCAAGACCCTTCTCCCCTGATTACTTAGTTTGGTGGGGCGGCAGCTCTAGGAAGATTACCAGTTGTTCCAAACTTTTTACATTCCAGAATTATGGAGGCCACTGTGCTCTTGGGAACATTCGATGGAGCAGAAATGTTTTTGTACTTTTCTGCAGATCTGTGGGTCCACACAAACCTGTCTCTGAGCTCTACAATCAGTTCTTTCCACCTCATGGCTTGGTTTTGCACTGATCTTTCTTGTCAACAAGACCTTCTATGGGTCTCAATATATGTTTTTCCAAATCCTGTCCAATTAGCTGAATTTACCACAGGTGACTCCAATCAAGGTGGAGAAACATCTCAAAGGTGATCAAGAAGAATGGGAGGAGCCAAAGCTAAATTTCAAGTGTCATAGTAAAGGGTCTGAATAACTTTGTTGATGCAAAATGTTAGTTTTCTAATAAATTTGCATTATTTTAGTTTTTTTGATAAATTTGCCAAAATTTGTAAAACTCTATATTCACATTCTCGTTAATGGGTATCGAGTGCAGAATTATGGGGGAGATGTGTGTCTGAGATAGGGACAGTGACTTTGTACAGTGCAGCAGAATATGAAGGCGCTATATAAGACATAGGAGAAACATGATTAGGAAAGGTGAATCATATGCATATCTTGTCCCTCAAAGGACTTGTAGAATCTGATTCTGAGGGTTCGTCTCTTGTAATCCATCCAAGGTCATGTATTTATTAAAATGCCCTTGTGGCCGGCTTATGTAGGGCAGACCAGTCGACTATCGCTGCTCGGAATTAATCAGCATAAATCCTGCATCCTGCATCATACAGCGCTGCGTGATAAACAAATGTACACCGGCGATGTATACGAAGGGTTAAATTAAACGGCCCAGTTGGCCAATGACTTCCCTTCTTTATTTTCACGTAATGTATATTGATTTCTTAAATTGTTTGTTTGTTTCTTAAATTGCTGCTATTTGAATACTGACAACAGACTACACCCATTAACAGTGCCAGCAGAGTGCCCACCATACATACTGACAACAGACTACACCCATAAACAGTGCCAGCAGAGTGCCCACCATATATACTGACAGACTACCCCCATAAACAGTGCCAGCAGAGTGCCCACCATACACTGACAACAGACTACACCCATTAACAGTGCCAGCAGAGTGCCCACCATACATACTGACAACAGACTACACCCATAAACAGTGCCAGCAGAGTGCCCACCATATATACTGACAGACTACCCCCATAAACAGTGCCAGCAGAGTGCCCACCATACACTGACAACAGACTACACCCATAAACAGTGCCAGCAGAGTGCCCACCATACATACTGACAACAGACTACACCCATAAACAGTGTCAGCAGAGTGCCCACCATACATACTGACAACAGACTACTACCATATACAGTGCCAGCAGAGTGCCCACCATACATACTGACAACAGACTACACCCATAAACAGTGCCAGCAGGGTGCCCACCATATATACTGACAACAGACTACACCCATAAACAGTGCCAGCAGGGTGCCCACCATATATACTGACAACAGACTACACCCATAAACAGTGCCAGCAGAGTGCCCACCATACATACTGACAACAGACTACACCCATAAACAGTGTCAGCAGAGTGCCCACCATACATACTGACAACAGACTACACCCATAAACAGTGTCAGCAGAGTGCCCACCATACATACTGACAACAGACTACACCCATAAACAGTGCCAGCAGAGTGCCCACCATACATACTGACAACAGACTACACCCATAAACAGTGCCAGCAGAGTGCCCACCATATATACTGACAACAGACTACACCCATAAACAGTGCCAGCAGAGTGCCCACCATACATACTGACAACAGACTACACCCATAAACCGTGCCAGCAGAGTGCCCACCATATATACTGACAACAGACTACACCCATAAACCGTGCCAGCAGAGTGCCCACCATACATACTGACAACAGACTACACCCATAAACCGTGCCAGCAGAGTGCCCACCATACATACTGACAACAGACTACTACCATAAACAGTGCCAGCAGAGTGCCCACCATACATACTGACAACAGACTACACCCATAAACAGTGCCAGCAGAGTGCCCACCATATATACTGACAACAGACTACACCCATAAACAGTGTCAGCAGAGTGCCCACCATACATACTGACAACAGACTACACCCATAAACAGTGCCAGCAGAGTGCCCACCATACATACTGACAACAGACTACTACCATAAACAGTGCCAGCAGAGTGCCCACCATACATACTGACAACAGACTACACCCATAAACAGTGCCAGCAGAGTGCCCACCATACATACTGACAACAGACTACTACCATAAACAGTGCCAGCAGAGTGCCCACCATACATACTGACAACAGACTACTACCATAAACAGTGCCAGCAGAGTGCCCACCATACATACTGACAACAGACTACACCCATAAACAGTGCCAGCAGAGTGCCCACCATATATACTGACAACAGACTACACCCATAAACAGTGTCAGCAGAGTGCCCACCATACATACTGACAACAGACTACACCCATAAACAGTGCCAGCAGAGTGCCCACCATACATACTGACAACAGACTACTACCATAAACAGTGCCAGCAGAGTGCCCACCATACATACTGACAACAGACTACACCCATAAACAGTGCCAGCAGAGTGCCCACCATACATACTGACAACAGACTACTACCATAAACAGTGCCAGCAGAGTGCCCACCATACATACTGACAACAGACTACTACCATAAACAGTGCCAGCAGAGTGCCCACCATACATACTGACAACAGACTACCATAAACAGTGCTCGCAGAGTGCCCACCATACATACTGACAACAGACTACCCCATAAACAGTGCCTGCATAGTGCCCACCATACATACTGACAACAGACTACCCCCATAAACAGTGCCAGCAGAGTGCCCACCATACATACTGAAAACAGACTACACCCATAAACCGTGCCAGCAGAGTGCCCACCATACATACTGACAACAGACTACACCCATAAACAGTGCCAGCAGAGTGCCCACCATACATACTGACAACAGACTACTACCATAAACAGTGCCAGCAGAGTGCCCACCATACATACTGACAACAGACTACCCCCATAAACAGTGCCAGCAGAGTGCCCACCATACATACTGACAACAGACTACCCCCATAAACAGTGCCAGCAGAGTGCCCACCATACATACTGACAACAGACTACCCCCATAAACAGTGCCAGCAGAGTGCCCACCATAAACAGTTCAAGCAGACTCCCCCTTGTAACATGTTCCAACCAAATACCTCCAATAAATAATGATGACAGCAAAGTCCCATTACATAATGCAATCAGAGTCCCTCCATAAACAGTTTTGGCATACTGCCTCTCCTAAACTTTGCCAGCATATTATCCCTCCATACACTGTGCCAGCATAATAACTCTTCATACACTGTGCAAAAACATTGCCACTCTAAACACTGGGACAGCAAAGTGACTTTTCATAAAAAGTGTCGTACAGTGCCTCTATATAAACTGTGCCACATATTGCCCCTACATAAATAGTGCCGTACGCAAGTGCCTCTATATAAACTGTGCCACATATTGCCCCTACATAAATAGTGCCGTACAGTGCCTCTATATAAGCTGTGCCACATATTGCCCCTACATAAATAGTGCCGTACAGTGCCTCTATATAAGCTGTGCCACATATTGCCCCTACATAAATAGTGTCGTACAGTGCCTCTATATAAACTGTGCCACATATTGCCCATACATAAATAGTGCCGTACAGTGCCTCTATATAAGCTGTGCCACATATTGCCCCTACATAAAAGTGCCATACAGTGCCTCTATATAAACTGTGCCACATATTGCCCCTACATAAATAGTGCCGTACAGTGCCTCTATATAAGCTGTGTCACATATTGCCCCTACATAAATAGTGCCGTACAGTGCCTCTATATAAGCTGTGCCACATATTGCCCCTACATAAATAGTGCCGTACAGTGCCTCTATATAAGCTGTGCCACATATTGCCCCTACATAAAAGTGCTGTACAGTGCCTCTATATAAACAGTGCCACATATTGCCCCTACATAAATAGTGCCGTACAGTGCCTCTATATAAACTGTGTCACATATTGCCCCTACATAAAAAGTGTCGTACAGTGCCTCTATATAAACAATGCCACATATTGTCCCTACATAAATAGTGTCGTACAGTGCCTCTATATAAGCTGTGCCACATATTGCCCCTACATAAAAGTGCCGTACAGTGCCTCTATATAAACAGTGCCACATATTGCCCCTACATAAATAGTGCCGTACAGTGCCTCTATATAAACAGTGCCACATATTGCCCCTACATACATAGTGCCGTACAGTGCCTCTATATAAACTGTGCCACATATTGCCCCAACATAAATAGTGCCGTACAGTGCCTCTATATAAGCTGTGCCACATATTGCCCCTACATACATAGTGCCGTACAGTGCCTCTATATAAACTGTGCCACATATTGCCCCTACATAAAAAGTGTCGTACAGTGCCTCTATATAAACTGTGCCACATATTGCCCCTACATAAATAGTGCCGTACAGTGCTTCTATATAAACTGTGCCACATATTACCCCTACATAAATAGTGCCGTAAAGTGCCTCCATATAAACAATGCCACATATTGCCCCTACATAAAAAGTGTCGTACAGTGCCTCTATATAAACTGTGCCACATATTGCCCCTACATAAATAGTGCCGTACAGTGCCTCTTTATAAGCTGTGCCACATATTGCCCCTACATAAAAGTGCCGTACAGTGCCTCTATATAAACAGTGCCACATATTGCCCCTACATAAATAGTGCCGTACAGTGCCTCTATATAAACTGTGTCACATATTGCCCCTACATAAAAAGTGTCGTACAGTGCCTCTATATAAACAGTGCCACATATTGTCCCTACATAAATAGTGCCGTACAGTGCCTCTATATAAGCTGTGCCACATATTGCCCCTACATAAATAGTGCCGTACAGTGCCTCTATATAAGCTGTGCCACATATTGCCCCTACATAAAAGTGCCGTACAGTGCCTCTATATAAACAGTGCCACATATTGCCCCTACATAAATAGTGCCGTACAGTGCCTCTATATAAACAGTGCCACATATTGCCCCTACATACATAGTGCCGTACAGTGCCTCTATATAAACTGTGCCACATATTGCCCCAACATAAATAGTGCCGTACAGTGCCTCTATATAAGCTGTGCCACATATTGCCCCTACATACATAGTGTCGTACAGTGCCTCTATATAAACTGTGCCACATATTGCCCCTACATAAATAGTGCCGTACAGTGCCTCTATATAAACTGTGCCACATATTACCCCTACATAAATAGTGCCGTAAAGTGCCTCTATATAAACAATGCCACATATTGCCCCTACATAAAAAGTGTCGTACAGTGCCTCTATATAAACTGTGCCACATATTGCCCCTACATAAATAGTGCCGTACAGTGCCTCTATATAAGCTGTGCCACATATTGCCCCTACATAAAAGTGCCGTACAGTGCCTCTATATAAACAGTGCCACATATTGCCCCTACATAAATAGTGCCGTACAGTGCCTCTATATAAACTGTGTCACATATTGCCCCTACATAAAAAGTGTCGTACAGTGCCTCTATATAAACAGTGCCACATATTGTCCCTACATAAATAGTGCCGTACAGTGCCTCTATATAAGCTGTGCCACATATTGCCCCTACATAAATAGTGCCGTACAGTGCCTCTATATAAGCTGTGCCACATATTGCCCCTACATAAAAGTGCCGTACAGTGCCTCTATATAAACAGTGCCACATATTGCCCCTACATAAATAGTGCCGTACAGTGCCTCTATATAAACAGTGCCACATATTGCCCCTACATACATAGTGCCGTACAGTGCCTCTATATAAACTGTGCCACATATTGCCCCAACATAAATAGTGCCGTACAGTGCCTCTATATAAGCTGTGCCACATATTGCCCCTACATACATAGTGCCGTACAGTGCCTCTATATAAACTGTGCCACATATTGCCCCTACATAAAAAGTGTCGTACAGTGCCTCTATATAAACTGTGCCACATATTGCCCCTACATAAATAGTGCCGTACAGTGCCTCTATATAAACTGTGCCACATATTACCCCTACATAAATAGTGCCGTAAAGTGCCTCTATATAAACAATGCCACATATTGCCCCTACATAAAAAGTGTCGTACAGTGCCTCTATATAAACTGTGCCACATATTGCCCCTACATAAATAGTGCCGTACAGTGCCTCTATATAAACAGTGCCACATATTGCCCCTACATAAAAAGTGTCGTACAGTGCCTCTATATAAACTGTGCCACATATTGCCCCTACATAAATAGTGCCGTACAGTGCCTCTATATAAACTGTGCCACATATTGCCCCTACATAAAAAGTGTCGTACAGTGTCTCTATATAAACAGTGCCACACAGTACCTCTTCAAAAACTGTACAACACAATGCCCCTCCATAAATTGAGCAACACAGTGCCTATCCATAAACTGTGCACCATAATGCCCCTACATAAACTGTGCTACATACTGCTCCTCTATATATTGAGCTATATAGTGCCCCTTTACAAACATATTGCCGCCCCCATAAACTGTGCTAGCATACTGCTCCTCCATAAACTGCACATAGTGCCCCCATAAACTGTGACATGTAGCGCCCCTTCACATACTGTGCCACATTGTTCCCCATCATAAACTGTACTGCATAATGCTCCTTCATAAACTGCGCTTCATAGTGCCCCTCCATAAACAGTGCCACATACCGCTCCACTATAAACTGTGCCACATACCACTCCTCCATAAACTGTGTCCCATAGTGCTCCTCCATAAACTGTGCCACATAGTGCTCCTCAATAAACTGTGCCACATACCACTCCTCCATATACTGTGCCACATAGTGCTCCTCCATATACTGTGCCACATAGTGCTCCTCTATATACTGTATCTGTTAGGATTCAGCAGGCTGGAGGTGGATCTTCTGTGTCAGAGAGGGATTGGCGTGGACCGTGTCGGCGGACCGGTTCTAAGTTGCTACTGGTATTCACCAGAGCCCGCCGCAAAGCGGGATGGTCTTGCAGCGGCGGTAGCAACCAGGTTGTATCCACCGGCAACAGCTCAACCGCTCTGACTGCTGAGATAGGCGCGGTACAAGGGATTAGGCAAGAGCAAGGTCGGACGTAGCAGAAGGTCAGGGCAGGCAGCAAGGATCGTAGTCAGGGGCAACAGCAAGAGGTCAGGAACACAGTAAAGGCAAACACAGAAATAGCTTTCTCAAGGCACAATGGCAACAAGATCCGGCAAGGGAGTGCAGGGGAAGTGAGGTTAAATAGACAGGGAGCAGGTGGAGGCTAATTAGACAGATTGGGCCAGGCACCAATCATTGGTGCACTGGCCCTTTAAACCTTAGAGAGCTGGCGCGCGCGCACCCTAGGGAGCGGAGCCGCGCACGCCAGGAGGAGACAGCTGGGGACCGGGACAGGTGAGAGACTTGGGATGTGATTCGCGAGCGGGCGCGTCCCGCTATGCGAGTCGCATGCCCGCCGGCAGTGTCAGTGCAGCGCTCCCGGTCAGCGGGTCTGACTGGGGCGCTGCAGAGAGAGGAACGCCGCGAGCGCTCCGGGGAGGAGCAGGGACCCGGAGCGCTCGGCGTAACAGTACCCCCCCCCCCCCCCCCCCCCCCTTGGGTCTCCCACCTCTTTTTGGAACCTGGAAATTTGTGAATTAGGTCCTTGTCGAGAATGTTATCCTCGGGTTCCCATGACCTCTCGTCAGGACCGCAATTCTCCCAATCTACAAGAATTTTTTTTTTTACCTCTGAGCGTCTTAGATGCGAGAATTTCTTTAACCGAGAAGACATCTGAGGACCCGGAGACAGGAGTAGGAGCAACAACCTTGGGAGAGAAGCGGTTAAGGATAAGCGGTTTAAGGAGAGAGACATGAAAAGCGTTAGGAATACGGAGAGAAGGGGGAAGAAGGAGTTTGTAGGAAACAGGATTGATTTGGCACTTGATTTTAAAGGGTCCAAGATAACGTGGTCCCAGTTTAAAACTGGGGACACGGAAGCAGATATACTTGGCGGAGAGCCACACTTTGTCTCCAGGAACAAAGACAGGAGGAGTTCTTCTTTTTTTGTCGGCATGCTTCTTCATCCGGGATGAGGCCTGTATGAGGGATTTTTGAGTCTCTTTATAAGATGGTGGAGAAGTCCCGGGAAACCTCATCAACAGCGGGCAAACCAGAACGCGTGGGAGTGGGGGGAAGAGGGTGAAGCTTGGCACGGGGCAGAGTGTTACCAGGACGGGGGCTATGAGGAGGAGACACAGCATAGTCCTGATAGGCCTTGGGGAGACCAGGTAAAGGAGGAGACACTGGGGTTTGACTGACGGGACTGGGAGCAGACGTGAGGCATTTTTTGTGGCAAGAAGCACCCCAGCTCTTGATCTCCCCGGTGGTCCAGTCAAGGGTAGGAGAGTGGCGTTGGAGCCATGGCAGACCGAGGAGGACTTAAGAGGTGCAGTTGGGCAAAACAAAAAGTTCAATTTTTTCGAGATGCCGTCCAATGCTCATGAGCAGGGGTTCTGTGCGGTAACGCACAGTGCAGTCCAATATTACTCCGTTGATCGAGGAAATGTAGAGCGGCTTGACGAGACGGGTCACTGGGATGTTGAACTTATTAACAAAAGAGGCCAAAATAAAATTTCCCACAGAACCAAAGTCCAAGAAGGCCACAGATGAGAAGGAGGAGTTGGCAGAAGGAGAAATCCGTACGGGCACAGTGAGACATGGAGAAGCAGACTTTGTACCAAGAGACGCCACACCCACGTGAGCTGGGTGCGTGCGTGCGTTTCCCAGACGCGGAGGACGAATAGGGCAATCCACCAAGAAATGTTCAGTACTAGCGCAGTACAGACATACATTTTTATCTCTGCGGCGAGTCCTCTCTTCATGGGTCAGGCGAGACCGATCCACTTGCATAGCCTCCTTGGCGGGAGGCACAGGGGTAGATTGCAAAGGATACTGTGAGAGAGGTGCCCAGAGCGGTGTGGCCCATGACAGGACCTTCCCAGACAGGAGACCACGGCAGAGTCTAGAGTCCCCAACAAATTTGTCCGGCAGGGACAAGCGGAGGTTAGGAGCGGCCGCTCGCTGCGGAGGAGGTGCAGGAGCCGGCGGAGGAGATGGTTGCTGCTGTAGCAGCTGCTGTAGCTGTGACTGAAGTTGCTGTAGCATAGTAGTCAAGTGCGACAGCTGGTGACCTTGTTGGGCGATCAGTCGGGATTGCTGGGCGACCACCGTGGATATGTCAGCGAGACTTGGCAGCGGCACCTCAGCGGGATCCATGGCCGGATCTACTATTAGGATTCGGCAGGCTGGAGGTCGATCCTCTGTGTCAGAGAGGGATTGGCGTGGACCGTGCCGGCGGACCGGTTCTAAGTTGCTACTGTGTCCCATAGTGCTCCTCCATATACTGTGTCCCATAGTGCTCCTCCATATACTGTGTCCCATAGTGCTCCTCCATATACTGTGTCCCATAGTGCTCCTCCATATACTGTCCCATAGTGCTCCTCTATATACTGTGTTCCATAGTGCTCCTCCATATACTGTGTCCCATAGTGCTCCTCCATATACTGTGTCCCATAGTGCTCCTCCATATACTGTGTTCCATAGTGCTCCTCCATATACTGTCCCATAGTGCTCCTCTATATACTGTGTTCCATAGTGCTCCTCCATATACTGTGTCCCATAGTGCTCCTCCATATACTGTGTCCCATAGTGCTCCTCCATATACTGTGTCCCATAGTGCTCCTCCATATAGTGTGTCCCATAGTGCTCCTCCATATACGGTGTCCCATAGTGCTCCTCCATATACTGTGTCCCATAGTGCTCCTCCATATACTGTGTCCCATAGTGCTCCTCCATATACTGTGTCCCATAGTGCTCCTCCATATACTGTGTCCCATAGTGCTCCTCCATATACTGTGTCCCATAGTGCTCCTCCATATACTGTGTCCCATAGTGCTCCTCCATATACTGTCCCATAGTGCTCCTCTATATACTGTGTTCCATAGTGCTCCTCCATATACTGTTTTCCATAGTGCTCCTCCATCTACTGTGTCCCATAGTGCTCCTCCATATACTGTGTCCCATAGTGCTCCTCTATATACTGTGTTCCATAGTGCTCCTCCATATACTGTGTCCCATAGTGCTCCTCCATATACTGTGTCCCATAGTGCTCCTCCATATACTGTGTCCCATAGTGCTCCTCTATGTAGCGTGTCCTATAGTGCTCCTCTATATACTGTGTTCCATTGTGCTCCTCCATATACTGTGTCCCATAGTGCTCCTCCATATACTGTGTCCCATAGTGCTCCTCCATATACTGTGTCCCATAGTGTTCCTCCATATACTGTGTCCCATAGTGCTCCTCCATATACTGTGTCCCATAGTGCTCCTCCATATACTGTGTCCCATAGTGCTCCTACATATACTGTGTCCCATAGTGCTCCTCCATATACTGTGTCCTATAGTGCTCCTCTATATACTGTGTTCCATAGTGCTCCTCCATATACGGTGTTCTATAGTGCTCCTCCATATACGGTGTCCTATAGTGCTCCTCCATATACTGTGTCCCATAATGCTCCTCCATATAGTGTGTCCCATAGTGCTCCTCCATATACTGTGTCCCATAGTGCTCCTCCATATAGTGTGTCCCATAGTGCTCCTCCATATACTGTGTCCCATAATGCTCCTCCATATAGTGTGTCCCATAGTGCTCCTCCATATACTGTGTCCCATAACCCCATAGTGCCGCTTCACATACTGTGCCACATATTGCCCCACCATAAACTTTTGCCAGGTGTGCACTAAACTGTGCCACACAGTGCTCCTCCATAAACTGTGCCTCATAGAGCTCCTCCATATACTGTGCCCCATTGTGCTCCTCCATAAACTGTGCCTCATAGAGCTCCTCCATATACTGTGCCCCATTGTGCTCCTCCATAAACTGTGCCACATAGTGCCCCCATAAACTGTGCCAGCATAGCGCCCTTTCAAAAATTGTGCCACATATTGCCCCAGCATAAAATGCTCCAAAATGTGCCCCTCCATATACTGAGCTGCTCCTCCATACCCTGTGCAGCATAATTCCTACAGCTCGCACTGTTTCGGGAGGGCTATGTGTCCCCTTGGGGAAGGTCAAATGAATGGGGCCAAGCTGCAATACCACACACAGCCAACATAAAGGAGAGGCACTGTTTTCAGGACATTTGGAGCCTTTTTATTCTAATTCTACACAAAGCCTTGAAATGACTACACGATCAGATCTCTATCGGACAGCGTATCCATCTATGTCTGGCTCGGATTCTCAGGCGTTCACTTCTTTCTTTACAGCAGACGTGTCCTTTTATAAGACTCCGATCTCCTCCGGCGTCTTGTCAGCCACAATACTGGTTATCGCAGATAAGTGACACAGCGTGACATCAGCCGCTGCTGGAGCCCGGGGAGGAGGTCATGTGATCGCGGCGTTCTCCGAAAGCTGTCGCTGATTACTATGAGCACTGGCACTGAACGCTCCTTTGTCTCTGGGTATTGTTATTTGTGAGGACCTCTCCGCCTGCTCTTCTCATCCACACATCACTGCCAATTAGAGGACAAACACATTTACACAATTATCCGAGGGGAAAGAGAGACGTTCTGCCACGTCAGCTTCATGCGCCAAAACACGACAACACTATACATGAGTGCTTTCCAATAAGTGTGCCTCCAGCTGTTGCAAAACTATAACTCCCAGCATGTTCGGACAGCTGAAGGCTCCATAAGGAGAGTATAAATAGAATTGACAGCAGTGTGCCTCCAGCTGTTGCAAAACTACAACTACTAGAATACTTGGACAGCCTTTCAGTGTAGACTAGCTGCTATGATGTCTTCTATACACTGCACAGACAGGAGAGGGGATCCTGCTCCTCTATATCTCTATGACACACCCCTAGAAGCAGGAGACTGGCTGTTATGATGTCCCACATACACTGAACACACTGAGGAGGAGGTCCTGCTCCTCTATATCTCTATAACACACCCCTAGAAGCAGGAAACTGGCTGTTATGATGTCCCACATACACTGAACACACTGAGGAGGAGATCCTTCTCCTCTATATCTCTATAACACACCCCTAGAAGCAGGAGACTAGCTGTTATGATGTCCCACATACACTGAACACACTGAGGAGGAGATCCTTCTCCTCTATATCTCTATAACACACTCCTAGAAGCAGGAGACTGGCTGTTATGATGTCCCACATACACTGTACACACTGAGGAGGAGGTCCTGCTCCTCTATATCTCTATAACACACTCCTAGAAGCAAGAGACTGGCTGTTATGATGTCCCACATACACTGTACACACTGAGGAGAAGATCCTGCTCCCCTATAACATTATAGCATACAGCAAGAAGCAGGAGACTAGCTGCTATGATGTCTCCCATACACTGTACACACAGAGGAGGAGATCCTGCTCCCCTATACTACTACAGCGTACAGTAAGAAGCAGGAGACTAGCTGCTATGATGTCTCCTATACACTGTATACAGAGAGGAGGAGATCCTGCTCCCGTATACCACTACAGCGTACAGTAAGAAGCAGGAGACTAGCTGCTATGATGTCTCCTATACACTGCAAACAGAAGAAAGGATCCTGCTCCCCTGTATCTCTATAGCACACCCACAGAAGCAGTAGAACAGCTGCTATGATATCGCCATACACTGCACACACAGAAGATGGGATCCTGCTCTCCTATATCTTTATAACAAGCCTTCAGAAGCAGGAGACTAGCTGCAATGATGTCTCCTATACACTGTATACAGAGAGGAGGAGATCCTGCTCCTGTATACCACTACAGCGTACAGTAAGAAGCAGGATACTAGCTGCAATGATGTCTCCTATACACTGTATACAGAGAGGAGGAGATCCTGCTTCCCTATACTACTACAGCGTACAGTAAGAAGCAGGAGACTAGCTGCTATGATGTCTCCTATACACTGTACACACAGAGGAGGAGATCCTGCTCCCCTATACTACTACAGCGTACAGTAAGAAGCAGGAGACTAGCTGCTATGATGTCTCCTATACACTGTATACAGAAGAGGGTATCCTGCTCCCCTATATCTCTACAGCATACCTTTAGAAGCAGAAGCCTAGCACTGAAGCCTCGTTCACATGGAGTTTCTTTCTAGCAGATTCCAATACAGATTCCACATCAGAATCCACATGAAAAATGTGGGAAATCCAAGTTCCATTGTTGTCAATAGGAATTTCTGCCATAGTTCAAATGATGCTTTTTTTTTTTAAATTGCAGATTTGAAGTTTTTCTGAAGGGAAGGCCTGTTGACCATGCAAAGTGTAGAGGGAACCTTAAAGAAGTACTCCGGTGGAAAAAAAATTATTCAAATCAACTGGTGCCAAATGTTAAAAAAATTGTAAATTACTGTTATTTAAAAATCTTAATCCTTCCAGTACTTATCAGCTGTTGCATGCTTCTGAGGAAGTTGTATAGTTATTTTCTGTCTGACCCAGAGCTCTCTGCTGACACCTCTGTCCACGTAAGGAACTGTCTAGTGTAGGAGCAAATCCCCATAGAAACTTCTCCTGCTCTGGACAGTTCCTGACATGGACAGAGATGTCAGCAGACAGCACTGTGGTCAGACTGGAAAGAACAACACAACTTCCTCTGGAGCATACAGCAGCTGAAAAGTACTGGAAGGATTCAGATTTTTAAATAGAAGTAATTTACAAATCTGAATAACTTTGGCACCAGTTGATTTAAAAAAAAAAAAAAAAATTCCCACTGGACTGGTACCCCTTTAACAGATTTTCAAGCTCTGGTCAAACACAACTTTCACTTTACCCTCCTGTAAAATGCTGTTTATGTGTCAGGAGCACAGGTGTGATCTGCAGGGAGTCATTTCACAAATTCCCATAAGGAGATGATTTAATATCTCACAAAAATAGACGAACGGCTTGCGGTCAAGACAGGGAGCACATATAGGGGTGAGGTGGCACCTGGGCACTGGCATCTGAAGATATCCATAGGCCACATAGGACATCGGTACTATAATAGGCACAGGGTAGGTTGGAGGCCTAGTGGCAACTTTGGCATTGGGGCCCAGGAACTTAAAGGGGTATTCCGGGCAAAAACATTTTATCCCCTATCCAAAGAACAGGGGATAAGATGTCTGATCATGGGGGGCCCGCTGCTGGGGACCCCCCGCGATCTACCTGCAGCACCCGCATTCTATGCGGGGACTGCGTCTCTAGTTTCGGAAACCTCTGGGTTTCCGAGACTGGGGACGTGACATCACGTCCCCTCCATTCATGTCTATGGGCCGTCATGCCCCCTCCCATAGACATGAATGGAGGTGGCGTGACATCACTTCCCCAGTCCCGGAAACCCGGAGGTTTCTGAAACTAGAGACACAGTCCCCGCATAGAATGCGGGTGCTGCATGGAGATCGCGGGGGGTCCCCGTCCTTCTGCTTGCGTCTCCTTTAAAGAACATTTATACATAATCCTCTTTTATTGTTACCATACCCCAGAGACCTTTCACCGGATTTTCCCGCCGTTGTATTGTGCTGGAGGTGCGGACATGTGACAGGCTACCTTGTGCATGTTTTTGGGGGAAATGTGGAGAAATAGGTCCATATTGGGAACCATTAAATGGCTTATTTAGAGAGGTGCTCAATATTACCGTCCCTCTAGGTGCCCTGACATGACCTTTCCAAGATGTCTGCCAGGCTGATACCTTTCAACTGCATCCAAGTGTCTGACAGTGTCATGGTAAAAGTCATATCTTCCTCCCTAAAGCTCTCATTCTGGATTTCAGACATTGGGTGCATGGAATGGCTTACGACCAGCGGGAATGATCCTGTTGACCGGTTCCACGCCATATGGGCCCCATGGGATTCCTACCTGGAAAGATCTCATGAGTTGTTGGGCCGACAGTTGGACTCACTACTGGGCGAGGTTTCAGACAAGACGACTCAGCTTTTTTTTTTTTTTTTTGTTACTCTCCTTTCTTTTTTTCTTTTGGTCTAATAACTAAGGTTTCCCTTTAAATTGGCATTGTCAGGTACAATGGCCCTGATTTACTAAGAGTGTTGTGTAGGTTTCTTTGTGGGTTTTAATTCCCTACAATTTATTTTCCACGATATTTACTAAGGTTTCCCTACATTTTCCACTTTCCCTGCACTTTCCTTTTTTTTTTACACATGCTCTGATCTGTCGGGTTTTCCTCATCTCAAATCCACCACATTTTATGTGGAAACCTTAGTAAATATGTCAAAATGTCTGGAACACGCCCCTTTTCTTCGACCACGCCCCCTTTCCCTAGCGGCAACCCCCCTTTTCCAGGTTTTCTTTGCAAAATGGAGAGTTAGTTGGGTGTTTTTTCTATTCTGGCGCAAATTCTGGCGCAGACAGAATATCTGGCGCAATGCGACAGATTCTGGCGCACAACCCGACAAAACATGTTGGGTTTGCAATAGTAAATGAGGGCTAATAACTTTTGAAATGTTATAAAGTCATGCAAAAACAATGAGAACATTGTCAGCATTTCAAACTAAAAAGCCAGTCAAAAAAGTGGCCACTAGGGGTCTCCTGCCTCCTGGGACACATACCAGTCCAGCAGTGTCCAGTGGTCATCAACACATCATGGACACCATCATTGACAGGGCTGCAGGCAGGTCCAGGGCTGCTGTGCTTGCTCCCGGCCCTCAGTGATTCAGAGCAGAGTGAGGGAGGGGGTGGAGTCTTCACAGTGAGCAGAAGAGAGGGACACGCCCCATGCCTCTGCGTGGACAGAAACCTCTACTGAGCAACCTCTACTGAGAAGTAAATAAAGGTAAGTCTGAGAGAAATATAGGTCATAGACACATAAAAATTAGATGTACATGATCAGGATGAGGTACTGAGCAACATATAACAGTTTTTTTTTTGGGGGGGGGGGGGGATCAGACAGGTACGCGAAAACAAGACAATGAAAAAGAACGTCAAGACGGCATTGTGTTTCATAAATCCCTATTGAGTAACATCTGGCCGCACCAGAAAAATGCTGTGTGGCGGTTGTGGCGTTTTTTGGGGGCGTTTTTGCAGAAAAAAAAGCCAAGTGGAAACATAGCCTTAGGGTACGTTCACACGGGCAGATTTAATTGCGGGTTTTCCGCTGGGTATTAGAAAGGGGGCGGGGTCTTCTCGGCCGTCCGCAGCGTTTACGCTGCTGAACATCCGCCGCAAGGGTTAAGAAGAGGAATTTTCAAATTGCATTTTCTGCTTTCTTTTTTTTATTTTTTATTTGTATATTATATTTTAGATCTACACAGGAATTGAGCGTCAAGCTATCAGGTTTTCTGGATTACTGGATGACGAATTAAAGGACTTTTCTTTTTTTCACAGTGAAAAGAATACACAGAATGAATTGCAGAATCGTACATTGTACAATCGTACAATGAATCGTACATTTACAACTCTTTCATTTCCCCCTTTACGCTGGGAACCGAAGATTAGGAATCCTGTTTGAGACTGCAAATAGGTCAGAAAATCCATTAGTCTGGCATCGTGCTAATCCTGCGGATGCCACAATATTATACAGTAGTCATAATAATGGAGTTGTCTCTTCCGAACAATGCTTCTCTAAGGATCGGCTGTAGCAACGCTCAGATCATTTATATGAAGACCCCCATTAAACCAGAGCAGACGAGGAAAGACTACAACTCCCAGCATGCCCGGCAATTATACCGCCCAGCGTTAGCTACGTCTCTGTGAGGAACAGGTGGAAAAGCAGCTCTGGACTTGACCGTACACATTAGATCAATATTTCTCAACCAGGGTGCCTCCAGTTGATTTTTAAAAAAAAATGTTTTCCAGTGGAGTACCCATTTAACCCTTATCGGCATCGAACGTAAATGTACGTCTAGGTGCCCTGGTACTTAAAGGGGTACTCCGGAGGAAAGCATTTCCACAGCGTAGGTGGGAGGCCTAGTGACAAATTTTGCATTGGGGTCCAGGAACTTAAAAGGTGTCCCTGTCCTTCTGCTTGTGTCTCCTTTAAGGGGGAACTCCGGTGGGGAAAAAAAATGTTTAAATCAACTGGTGCCAGAAAGTTAAACAGATTTGTTAATTGCTTCTATTAAGAAATCTTTACCCTTCCAGTACTTTTAAGCAGCTGTATGCTACAGAGGAAATTCTTTTCTTTATGAATTTCTTTTTTGTCTTGTCCACAGTGCTCTCTGCTGACACCTCTGTCCATTTTAGGAACTGTCCAGAGCAGGAAAGGTTTGCTATGGGGATTTGCTCCTACTCTGGACAGTTCCTGACATGGACAGAGGTGTCAGCAGAGAGCACTGTGGTCAGACAGAAAGGAAATTCAAAAAGAAAAGAACTTCCTATGGAACATACAGCAGCTCATAAGTACTGGAAGGGTTAAGATTTTTAAAGAGAAGTCATTTACAAATTTGTTTAACTTTCTGGTACCAGTTGATTTAAAAAAAAATGTTTTCCAGTGGAGTACCCCTTTAAGGACATGTGTACACAGGCACATTTCATGCGAAAGTACAATGTTGAGCCCCCAAGGACAGCATGGGGGGGGGGGTCAGCACTGAAAGGCCTTGAGTCCAATGAAAGCTTTAGCATGTAAGCGATCCAAGAAGAAGTCACATGTCACTTCTTTTCTGCACGGTTCCCTGTCTCTCATTAAAGGAGATCTCCGTTATCTAAAAACGTATCCCCTATCCTTAGGATAGGGGATAAGTGTCAGATCACAGGGACCCCCGCGATCTCCCTTACAAGGTCCCTTACAATAGGATAGCCGTAGAGCTGAACTCGGTAATCTCCAGTCTCCCATAGATCTGCATTGAGAGGGCTTGTCGGGCGGCGCTTTGCGCAGTGGTCAACACGCGCCAATTCGACAGAGAGCCAGGGCCCCATACAGGAGATCTGGTATGCTGTTTGCAAAACTACAACTCCCAACTCCGGGTATGCTGGGAGTTGTAGTTGTGCACCAGCTGGAGGCACCATGGTTGGTAAACACTAATTTAGTAGGTAAGGGGTCGATTCGTTTTCCACATAGGGCCATGTAGGACTGAACAGCATTTTGGTTAAAACAAGCATTTTCTGTTTACTTTACCGTAGTTACCTTTCTCTAATATTAAGTATGAAAAGATAGAAAAAAGTTGGGAAGGGGGGGGCATATACTTTTTTTTCCCCAGCAACATATGTTAAAACTAAATTTAACCATCTAAGGCCATTTGCCTTCGTCTTCACTCGCTGCGGTTAAGGTTCACATCACGCCAAGGTGAAAAGTTTGTATTCAACCGCGATGACCAATTAGCTTAGAGTTTTTATCTATTTAGTGCAAATTTGTTGCCATGGTTTCAGCTACGCTAGAGCATAATCCCATGAGTAAAGGGAAATGAAAGCCCTTGGAATTCTGGGTAGTGACAACCATTAATAGCCTTTCGCTTTGCCTTATAACAGGGGGAGGAAATAGGTTTTCTTATGCTCCATAAAATCCGCAGAGACGAACCACTCCTAGTTGCGCCTTATGGATAAATACAGCCGCAAAGTACTGACTGAAATGCTGGCGTGTAGGAAAGGGGCCAGAGGTTAGGCCCAAACATGGCGTTTTTGCTGCAGATTTTAGTCATTCAATTTCCGTGCCAAAAATCGGCAGCATTTACGGTAGCGGCGAAGTAGATGAGATTTTAAAAAAATATTAAATTAGTTAATTAATTACGGCAAATAAATCTTAGGCTATGTTCACACGGCGGAAATTGGAAATTCTGCAAAATTTACTGCACATTATATTGAGTGGGGATAACGTTGTCCCATTCACATGGAAGGATTTTTCGCACTGAAAGGATTAAGATTTTTTAATAGAAGTCATTTAAATAGAAGTATTTAATCTGTTTAACTTTCTGGAGCCAGTTGATATACAGTGGTCCCTCAAGTTACAATATTAATTGGTTCCAGGATGACCATTGTATGTTGAAACCATTGTATGTTGAGACCAGAACTCTATGGAAACCTGGTAATTGGTTCTGAAGTCCCAAAATGGCATCCAAAAATAGGAAAAAGTGAGGATTAAAGAAAAATAAGTAGATAACTAATATAAATAAAGCAAATCCTTACATATAAAAGTAAGAAAGATCTGCTGGGAGCTGTAAATCACTGTCTATGTCAGTGTTTCGCAACCAGGGTGCCTCCAGCTGTTGCAAAACTACAACTCCCAGCATGCCCGGACAGCCGTTGGCTGTCCGGGCATGCTGGGAGTTGTAGTTTTGCAACAGCTGGAGGCACCCTGGTTGGGAAACAATGGTTTATGTAGAGGACAGGAGCTTCTTCAGGGTCCTATACAGTACACACAGTGTCCCAAATGGAGCCCCCCTTACTTGGTGTCCAAAGGAGCAGCTAACCCTGGTACAGGTAAGGAGTAGTACAGAACTTGTAGTTCCTTCCTGTACTGTAGGGGGCGCTACCAGACAGCCAGTCAGTGCAGGCACTTCAGTAATAAAGGTGATTTACCAATAAAATGCCCATTCTGATTGGTCAGTTCCTCCAGTTGTGACATGTTTCACAGATCTGGACTGTCCATAGCATTGTATGTTGAGTCTGGTTTCAAGTTACAATGGTCCAAAAAAGACCATTGTATGTTGAAACTATTGCATGTTGAGGCCATTGTAAGTTGAGGGATCACTGTATATATATAAAAAAAACGTTTTCCTGGATAACCCTTTTAATTTATTTTATAAATTATTTATTTTTTCCTGGATAACCCCTTTAAGCTAGTGAGCTACAATAAAAGTGTAAGTAAAAAAAATAAAATAAAGGCGCTAGACACATAATAATTAGACGTACGTAGTCAGGATTAGGTACTGAGTAATATGTTAAAAAAAATAAAAAAAATTTGGGGATCTGACAGGTACGCTTTAATCTAATGCAGTGTTTCCCAACCAGTGTGCCTCCTGTTGTTGCCAAACTATAACTCCCAGCATGCACGGACAGCCAAAGGCATGCTGGAAGTTGTAGTTTTGCAACAGCTGGGGGTTGGTTTGGAAACACTGCTCTGATGGGTGAATGAAGCTGCCTGTGCTAAACAAAATATAGGGGCGCAGTTTATGCTGCATTGTGATTGGCTAATACTACAAGAGGAAGAAGTACAAGTGGGTGGAGGAGAAGAGCTATGGAAATAATAGTGTCATGGACGTGACTCACAATGCTCTAAAGGCAACTACTATATTATAGTTTAAAGGGGTACTCCAGAGATTTTTTTTTTTTTTTTTATCAACTGATGCCAGAAAGTTATACAAATTTGTAAATGACTTCTATTTAAAAATCTTAATCCTTCCAGTACTTATCTGCTGCTGTATGCTCCAGAGGAAGTTGTGTAGTTCTTTCCAGTCTGACCACAGTGCTCTCTGCTGCCACCTGCTGCTGTCAGGAACTGTCCAGAGCAGGAGAGGTTTGCTATGAGGATTTGGACATTTCCCTACACGGACAGAGGTGTCAGCAAATAGCACTGTGGTCAGACTGGAAAGACCTCCACAACTTCCTCTGGAGCATACAGCAGCTGATAAGTACTGGAAGGATTACATATTAAAATAGAAGTAATTTACACATCTGTTTAACATTCTAGCACCAGTTGATTTAATATTGTCTTTTTATTCCTCCAGAGTACCCCTTTAAAGGAGATATCCAGTGGTGAACAACTTATTCCCTATCCTAAGGATAGGGGATAAGTTGCAGATCACGGGGGGGTCCGACCGCTGGGGCCCACCACGATCTCCTGTACGGGGCCCCGACAGCCCGCGGGAAGGGGGCGTGTCGACCCCCGCACAAAGCGGCGGCCAACACGCCCCCTCAATACAACTCTATGGCAGAGCCGCAGCACTGCCTTCGGCTATCTCCGGCTCTGCCATAGCGACGTATTGAGGGGGCGTGTCGGCCACCACTTCGTGCGGTGGTCGACACCCGCTATCTGGCCGGAGAGCCTGGCCCCCGTACAGAGAGATCGCGGGGGGCCCCAGCGGTCGGACCCCCGCGATCTCAAACTTATCCCCTATCCTAAGTTTTTCACCATTGGACTACACCTTTAAGTCCACATACTAGGGGGAGATTGATCAAAACATGTGCAGAGGAAAAGTTGCTGAGTTGCCCATAGCAACCAATCAGATCGCTTCTTTCATTTTTGAAAAGGCCTCTGGAAAATTAAAGAAGCGATCCGATTGGTTGCTATGGGCAACTGGGCAAGTTTACCTCCACCCAGGTTTTGATAAATCTCCCCCATTGTGCCAGCATACGTTTTATGGTATTTAAAATCACATTTATATAAGATATTTGCCTTTCTCCCCGTCTTCGTTTTTCGCGTCTTGCTTCAGAGTGTTTTGTCGCTTTGATGTGTCATGTTCCACGACTGGAGAATTTTTAGCTGAGTTTAAGAAGTGCAAATCGTATAATCAGCATCACACGTCTCCTCCGCCGCGCCGCCACTTAGATAGACGCAGAAATGTATTATTCATTAAAGGGGTACTCTGGCCCGAATACATCTTATCCCCTATCTAAAGGATAGGGGATAAGATGTCTGATCACGCGGGTCCTGACGCTGGGGACCCCCACAATCTGTCATTCAGCACCCACCTTTGCGAGCTCTTTGCTAGTTTGTTGTATTCCCAAAAAGCAGCACCACTTTTTTGTAAAAGCTGGGACTGGTACCTGCAATGTCAAATATAGCCCATGGACAAGAATGGTGATAGACACGCTGTTGAAAAACTACAACTTCCAGCATGCCCGGACAGCCGAAGGCTGTCCGGGCATGCTGGGAGTTGTATTTTTACAACAGCTGGAGGCACACTGGTTAGGAAACACTGCTTTAGATTAAAGTGGTACTCCAGTGGAAAAAAAATTATTATTTTTTAAATCAACTGGTACCAGAAAGTTATACGCACCCCCTCCCATAGACTTGCATTGAGGGGACGGGGGCGTGACGTCACGACTCCGTCCCCGTGTGACACTGTGATACTCCGGCCTCGTGGTCGTCACGCTGCACACTCGGAGCCTCCAGCGATGAGGAGAGCTCCCAAAGGTGGGTGCTGAATGACAGGTTGTGGGGGTCCCCAGCGGCAGGACCCCCGCGATCAGACATCTTATCCCCTATCCTTTGGATAGGGGATAAGATGTATTAGGGCCGGAGTACCCCTTTAATAAGGTCAATGTACACAACAAGAAAGATATGGCATCACTGGGAGGGTTTCAAGGTGCAAACCACAGCTGACCAAAAAGAACACAAAGGCTTGTCTCACAAAGGGGGAGATTCATCAAAACCTGTCCAGAGGAAAAGTTGCTGAGTTGCCCATAGCAACCAATCAGATCGCTTCTTTCATTTTTAACAAGGCCGCTCCAAAATGAAAGAAGCGATCTGATTGGTTGCTATGGGCAACTCAGCATCTTTTCCTCTGGACAGGTTTTGATGAATCTCCCCCATCATTCCCACAGTCAGACATGGTGATAGTAGTGTGATGGTCTGCAGCTGCTTTGCTAAGGGTGCTTTCACACCACGTTTTGTACTTACGGTTCCGGTATATGGCTGGAAGGAGGGGGCGGGGCTTAATCGCGGCGCCCGCACTCAGCCGTATTCGGGAACCGTATTTAATGTATGTCTATGAGCCGACCGGAGGGAACCGCAGCCTCCGGTCAACTGTGTTTTCGGCCATATGCGGTTTCCCGACCGTAGGCAAAAACACGGTTGACCACGTTTTTGCCTGCGGTCGGGAAACCGCATACGGCCGAAAACGCAGCCGACCGGAAGCTGCGGTTCCCTCCGGTCGGCTCATAGACATACATTAACTACGGTTCCCGAATACGGCTGAGTGCTGGCGCCGCGATTAAGCCCCGCCCCCCTCCTCCCAGCCGTATTCGGGAACCGTAAGTACAAAACGTGGTGTGAAAGCACCCTAAGACCTGGTTTACTAGTCATTCTGACGGAACCGGCTTGTCGGAGAATGTCCACCCTTAGGGTGCGTTCACACGTGCAAATTTTGCAGCGTATTTTGCTGCGGATCCGCCGCTGAAGGACCTCCTATATACTGTCTTTATATGTGCCTGCTCGGAGCGGCAGTACGCCGCTCCGAGCAGACACACTGCGATGTGCGAGTCGCCGCGCATGCGCAGTGTACTTGCACATATCGCGGCCGCTCCACCTGCTCAATGAGCTGGGCCGAGAGCTGCTGCGATGTGCGAGTATACTGCGCATGCACGCGGCGACTCGCACATCGTCAGCAGCCACACATAAAGACAGCATATAGGAGGTCCTTCAGCGGCGGATCCACAGAAAAATCCGCTGCGAAAATCCGCACGTGTGAACGTACCCTTAGGGTCTATTCACACGTAGAGTATTCTGCACAGACTTGATGCGCAGATTTGATGCGCAGGATTTTATGCTGCAGATTTCAATGTAAACTGAATGACTGACGTTCACACACACACATTTTTAGCGGGTTTTCCGCTGCGTATTTGAAAGTGGGCGGCTGTCCGCAGCAGATTTTCTGCGGCGGAATGTACACTGCAGAAAATCTGCCGCAAGTCCCATTGAAGTCAGTAGGGACTGTGGCGGATTTTCCGCAGCGTAAATTCCGCCACGAAAAATCTGCTGCGGACAGCTGAGAAGAGCCCGCCCACTTTCAAATACGCAGCGGAAACCCCGATAAAAAATCTGCGCGTGTGAACGTACCCTTAAATCCTGCGCATCAAATCTGTGCAGGATTTAAAGGGGTGTTCCACTGGAAAACAGTTTTTCTAAATCAACTGGTGCCAGAAAGTTAAACAGATTTGTAAATGACTTCTATTAAAAAATCTTAACCCTTCCAGTACTTATCAGCTGCGGTATACTCCACAGGAAGTTCTTTTCTTTTTGAATTTCTTTTCTGTCTGACCACAGTGCTCTCTGCTGACACCTGTGTTAATTTTAGGAACTGTCCAGACTTGCAGCAAATCCCCATAGCAAACATATCCTGCTCCAGACAGTTCTTAAAATGGACAGAGGTGTCAGCAGAGAGCACTGTGGTGAGACAGAAAGGAAATTCTAAAAGAAAAGAACTTTCTGTGGCGCATACAGCAGCGGATAAGTACTGGAAGGATTAAGAGTTTTAAATAGAAGCAATTTACAAATCTGTAGGATTTGGGGTGACCAAGTTAAAAACCTAACCTGAAACCCGCAGAGATGCTGTGACATCTCAGTGGGTTATATAAACAATCAAAACTTTTGTGTCTGGGGTAAGGGCTGGGAAAAAAAATAAAAATATATATATATTTTTGGCCTGAATGCACTTCGGTCCTGCTTTTGTTTCGAAGCAAAGACACCAAAGTTTTGAGGGACCAAGACGTTTCCATATACTTCCATTATGAAACCATTGCGATTCCGTGGTTTAGAGCCAGGAGAGAACGTTCTTAGTGACTACTTCTCCTGGCTCTCTCTAGCGATCGGTCAGGGTCTACACAGTCAGACCCCGACCTATCAAAACTTTTGGTATGTCTCTTTGCCAGTGTCTTCCAAACAGCGTGCCTCCAGCTGTTGTAAAACTACAACTCCCAGCATGCCCGGACAGCCAACGGCTGTCCGGACATGCTGGGAGTTGTAGTTTTGCAACAGCTGGAGGCACACTGTTTGGAAAACACTGCTATATGCCATATCTAAAGTTTTTTTGGTGACAGTGCCCACTACGCTTGTCTGAATCCATATTGGCCGTCGATTAGTTAAGTCTTGAACGGTCTCTATTCACTTTCAAAGTGCCTCGATTTCCTGGAAAAGTCAGGAAGGACTCTCCTAGGACAATGCCAATTCGGGTGTGGATTTTCCGGCAAGTCTGATTTAAAGGGGTACTCCACTGAAAAACTTTTTTTTTTTTAATCAACTGGTACCAGAAAGTTAAACAGTAAATTACTTATAATACAAAAAAATCTTAATCCTTCCAGTACTTATCAGCTGCTGTTATGATCCACAGGAAGTTCTTTTCTTTTTGAATTTCCTTTCTGCCTGTCCACAGTGCTCTCTGTTGACACTTTAAGAATTTCCATTTTAAGAACTGTCCAGAGGAGGAAAGGTTTTGTATTGGGATTTGCTTCTACTCTGGACAGTTCATAAAATGGACAGAGGTGTCAGCAGAGAGCACTGTGGTCTGACAGAAAGGAAATTCAAAAAGAAAAGAATTTCCTGTGGAACATACAGCAGCTGATAAGTACTGGAAGGATTAAGATTTTTTTTTTAATAGAAGTGATTTACAAATCTGTTTACTTTTCTGGCACCAATTGATTTAAATAAAATAAATAAATGTTTTCCAGTGGAGCACCCCTTTAATAAAAAAAAACGTCCTCCATTCACTCCTATGAGACACGCAAATACAAGTAAAACTGATGCAAATCAAAAATACAAACAGTCAATTTCAATGCAAAATACACAAGCCACACGATCACACATAAGGAAATGAGCCTGTGACTTATGCGTCTTGAGCTTCAGTAAACGGTTCGGGAACAAATAAAGCCTGTCAATATAGGTACAAAGAATTTGTTACATTGTTATAGCTGGGAAAACCCTTCAGAAACATTGTGTCCTGACAACAGCCATGGTTGAGTAGCAGCAACATTTACCGATGACAACCACGTTTATCGAAAGAAAAATTTTAATTAAAGGAATTTGCCAGAATTTTGTGATTGAACTTACAAAACTACAACTCCCAGCATGATGAGAGTTGTAGTTTTGCAACTGCTGGAGGTCCATACTTTGAAGAACACCGACCTAGGACAACAACTTGGCTAACTGTCCTAACTCTGTATCTGAATTTTCTGACCAAAAGTGGCCTGTTGGCACGGCACAGTATATAAGTGAGAGAGCTGTCAATCACTGAGTAGGACCGCCCACTTGACAACTTAGCCCAGAACAAGCAGAGATTTACATGCCTAAAAGAAAACTTATCCTGGAACTTTCCCAACAAAACATATATCATTCTGCTCAGCTCCTCCTGCTCTATAACATGATACCTGCAGATTGTACTGTATTGTATATATCATTCTGCTCAGCTCCTCCTGCTCTATAACATGATACCTGCAGATTGTACTGTATTGTATATATCATCTGCTCAGCTCCTCCTGCTCTATAACATGATACCTGCAGATTGTACTGTATTGTATATATCATCTGCTCAGCTCCTCCTGCTCTATAACATGATACCTGCAGATTGTACTATATTGTATATCATCTGCTCAGCTCCTCCTGCTCTATAACATGATACCTGTAGATTATACTCTATTGTATATATCATCTGCTCAGCTCCTCCTGCTCTATAACATGATACCCGCAGATTGTACTGTATTGTATATATCATCTGCTCAGCTCCTCCTGCTCTATTACATGATACCTGCAGATTGTACTGTATTGTATATATCATCTGCTCAGCTCATCCTGCTCTATAACATGATACCTGCAGATTGTACTGTATTGTATATATCATCTGCTCAGCTCCTCCTGCTCTATAACATGATACCTGCAGATTGTACTGTATTATACATTGTATCTACTCAGCTTCTCCTGCTCTATAACATGATACCCGCAGATTGTACCGTATTGTATATATCATCTGCTCAGCTCCCCCTGCTCTATAACATGATACCTGCAGATTGTACTGTATTGTGTATATCATCTGCTCAGCTCCTCCTGCTCCATAACATGATACCTGCAGATTGTACTGTATTGTATATTGTCACGATGCCGGCTGGCAGGAGGTGGATCCTCTGTGCCAGAGAGGGATAGCGAGGACCGTGCTAGTGGACCGGTTCTAAGACACTACTGGTTTTCACCAGAGCCCGCCGCAAAGCGGGATGGTCTTGCTGCGGCGGTAGTGACCAGGTCGTATCCACTAGCAACGGCTCACCTCTCTGGCTGCTGAAGATAGGCGAGGTACAAGGGAGTAGGCAGAAGCAGAGTCGGACGTAGCAGAAGGTCGGGGGCAGGCGGCAAGGTTCGTAGTCAGGGGAGATAGCAGAAGTTCTGGTACACAGGCTTTAAACACACAAAACGCTTTCACTAGGCACAAGTGCAACAAGATCCGGCAAGGAAGTGCAAGGGAGGAGGATAGATATAGTCAGGGACCAGGTGGAAGCCAATTAAGCTAATTGGGCCAGGCACCAATCATTGGTGCACTGGCCCTTTAAGTCTCAGGGAGCTGGCGCGCGCGCGCCCTAGAGAGCGGAGCCGCGCGCGCCAGCACATGACAGCAGGGGACGGGAACGGGTAAGTGACCTGGGATGCGATTCGCGAGCGGGCGCATCCCGCTGTGCGAATCGCATCCCCAACGGCCATGACAGAGCAGCGCTCCTGGTCAGCGGGACTGACCGGGGAGCTGCAGGGAGAAAGACGCCGTGAGCGCTCCGGGGAGGAGCGGGGACCCGGAGCGCTAGGCGTAACAGTACCCCCCCCCTTAGGTCTCCCCCTCTCTTTATCCGGTAACTGCCTCCCCTGGGATGAGGACACCGGGAAAGGATGGAGGGATTCCTCAACGGAAGGCAGAACAGCAGGAGTAGGAATGGGGAGAGAGGGCAGAGGGCGAGACCTGGCACGGGGCAGTGTGACACCAGGACGAGGGCCATGCGGGGACACAGGGGCTTGCCTGATGGGACTGGGAGGGGGGGAGAGGCATTTCCTGTGGCAGGCAGAGTCCTTAATGACCTTAGGGGGACCGGACACAGGAGGAACCACAGGGTCACGGCAGGGAGTACTGGGAACCGGTTGAAGGCAGTCCTTGGAACAAGAGGGGCCCCAACTCTTGATCTCCCCAGTGGACCAATCCAGGGTTGGGGAATGGTGTTGAAGCCAGGGTAGTCCAAGGAGAACTTCAGAAGTGCAATTAGGAAGGACCAAGAATACAATTTCCTCGTGATGAGGTCCGATGCACATTAGGAGGGGCTCCGTGCGGAAACGCACGGTGCAATCCAACTTGGCTCCGTTGACCGCGGAAACGTGGAGTGGCTTGACAAGACGGGTCACCGGAATGCGGAATTTATTCACTAAGGACTCCCGAATAAAATTCCCAGAAGCTCCAGAGTCCAGGCAGGCCACGGCTGAGAGAGAAGAGTTGGCTGAAGTAGAAATCCGAACAGGCACCGTGAGACGTGGAGAAGCCGACTTAGCATCAAGAGACGCCACACCCACGAGAGCTGGGTGCGAGCGTGCGTTTCCCAGACGTGGAGGACGGATTGGGCAATCCACCAAAAAATGTTCAGTACTGGCACAGTACAGGCAAAGATTCTCTTCCTTACGGCGATTCCTCTCTTCCAGGGTCAGGCGAGACCGATCCACTTGCATGGCCTCCTCAGCGGGAGGCCTAGGCGCAGATTGCAGTGGAGACTGTGGGAGAGGTGTCCAGAGATCTAAGTCTTTTTCCTGGCGGAGCTCTTGATGCCTCTCAGAAAAACGCATGTCAATGCGAGTGGCTAGATAAATGAGTTCATGCAGGTTAGCAGGAGTCTCTCGTGCGGCCAGAACATCTTTAATGTTGCTGGATAGGCCTTTTTTAAAGGTCGCGCAGAGAGCCTCATTATTCCAGGATAGTTCAGAGGCAAGAGTACGGAATTGTATGGCGTACTCGCCAACGGAGGAATTACCCTGGACCAGGTTCAGCAGGGCAGTCTCAGCAGAAGAGGCTCGGGCAGGTTCCTCAAAGACACTTCGAATTTCCGAGAAGAAGGAGTGTACAGAGGCAGTGACGGGGTCATTGCGGTCCCAGAGCGGTGTGGCCCATGACAGAGCTTTTCCAGACAGAAGGCTGACTACGAAAGCCACCTTAGACATTTCAGTAGGAAACTGGTCCGACATCATCTCCATGTGCAGGGAACATTGCGAAAGAAAGCCACGGCAAAACTTAGAGTCCCCATTAAATTTGTCCGGCAAGGACAGACGGAGGCTAGGAGTGGCCACTCGCTGCGGAAGGGGTGCAGGAGCTGGCGGAGGAGATGGTTGTTGCTGCTGTAGCTGAGACTGAATCTGCTGTAGTTGTGACTGGAGTTGCTGTGTCATGGTGGTCAAGTACGACAGCTGGTGATCTTGTTGGGCGATCTGACGAGCTTGCTGGGCGACCAGCGTAGGGAGGTCAGCGACAACTGGCAGAGGAACTTCAGCGGGATCCATGGCCGGATCTACTGTCACGATGCCGGCTGGCAGGAGGTGGATCCTCTGTGCCAGAGAGGGATAGCGAGGACCGTGCTAGTGGACCGGTTCTAAGACACTACTGGTTTTCACCAGAGCCCGCCGCAAAGCGGGATGGTCTTGCTGCGGCGGTAGTGACCAGGTCGTATCCACTAGCAACGGCTCACCTCTCTGGCTGCTGAAGATAGGCGAGGTACAAGGGAGTAGGCAGAAGCAGAGTCGGACGTAGCAGAAGGTCGGGGGCAGGCGGCAAGGTTCGTAGTCAGGGGAGATAGCAGAAGTTCTGGTACACAGGCTTTAAACACACAAAACGCTTTCACTAGGCACAAGTGCAACAAGATCCGGCAAGGAAGTGCAAGGGAGGAGGATAGATATAGTCAGGGACCAGGTGGAAGCCAATTAAGCTAATTGGGCCAGGCACCAATCATTGGTGCACTGGCCCTTTAAGTCTCAGGGAGCTGGCGCGCGCGCGCCCTAGAGAGCGGAGCCGCGCGCGCCAGCACATGACAGCAGGGGACGGGAACGGGTAAGTGACCTGGGATGCGATTCGCGAGCGGGCGCGTCCCGCTGTGCGAATCGCATCCCCAACGGCCATGACAGAGCAGCGCTCCTGGTCAGCGGGACTGACCGGGGAGCTGCAGGGAGAAAGACGCCGTGAGCGCTCCGGGGAGGAGCGGGGACCCGGAGCGCTAGGCGTAACATATATATCATCTGCTCAGCTCCTACTGCTCTATAACATGATGCCTGCAGATTGTATAATATTGTATATATTATCTCCTCAACTCCTCCTGCTCTATAACAAGTTACCTGCAGATTGTACTGTATTGTACATTGTATCTACTCAGCTCCTCCTGCTCTATAACATGATACCTGCAGATTGTACTGTATTGTGTATATCATCTGCTCAGCTCCTCCTGCTCCATAACATGATACCTGCAGATTGTACTGTATTGTATATATCATCTGCTCAGCTCCTCCTGCTCTATAATATGATACCTGTAGATTGCACTGTATTGTATATATCATCTGCTCAGCTCCTCCTGCTCTATAACATGATACCTGCAGATTGTACTGTATTGTATATATCATCTGCTCAGCTCCTCCTGCTCTATAACATGATACCTGCAGATTGTACTGTATTGTATATATCATCTGCTCAGCTCCTCCTGCTCTATAACATGATACCTGCAGATTGTACTGTATTGTATATATCATCCGCTCAGCTCCTCCTGCTCCATAACATGATACCTGCAGATCGGACTGCATTGCCAATGTGACAGGTTACCTTTAATAAATGTGAACGAAATGTGGGCGAATAGTCTCTGAGACGGTCACAATGGGATATTACCGAAACAAGATGCAAGAACATCGTACCCAGATCTTCACGTCATCTAATAGCTTTCTAATGGGTTTCAGCTCACTCAACCATTCTTAAGGTCTCTATAAAGAGAACCCATCAGATTATCATTCAGGCTTTTAGGCCCCAACTGGCAGCAAATCACTGCATGTAATGGGCCCCAGTAGGCTTCCAATTCCGACCAACATTTGATAGGGAGCTATTATAGGAGGAACAATGACTAAGCCTGAAGGAGTGCCTTGGCCTACACTGTGCTCGAAAATGTAGAGAGGTATTGGATCCTGAAGGATAGGCCAAATAGTTGCTTAACATATCATCAGCCGGTGACCACAACGCCGTTATGTGCTATCAAAGGTTCTGTCAAATCTGTCAAACTAAACACTTTCCGGTATGTTATGAGTAAGAAGATCTAAACATTGTAACAGATATATATGTTGTAGAGAGTCCCTTCAATCATCCACAGTCTTCTATCTAAGTCAGTGGTCTCCAAACTGTGGACCTCCAGCTATTGCAAAACTACAACTCCCAGTATGCCGGACAACCCCTTGAAAGCTCAACAGCCTTCTATCTAAGTCAGTGGTCTCCAAACTGTGGACCTCCAGCTATTGCAAAACTACAACTCCCAGTATGCTGGACAACCCTTTCAAAGCTCAACAGCCTTCTATCTAAGTCAGTGGTCTCCAAACTGTGGACCTCCAGCTATTGCAAAACTACCACTCCCAGTATGCTGGACAACCCCTTCAAAGCTCAACAGCCTTCTATCTAAGTCAGTGGTCTCCAAACTTTGAACCTCCAGCTGTTGCACAAATAAAACTCCCAGCATGCCAGATAACTCCTTCAATGATTGACAGCCTTTTAAGTCAGTGGTCTCCAAACGGTAACTTCCAGATGTAGCAAAACTACAACTCCTAGCATGCTAGGAGTTGTTGTTTTGCAACAGCTGGAGGTCAACACTTTGGAGACCTAGGACATAGGACTGACTCCCTTTCTCTTGATCAATGGAGGTTCCAGCTGTTGGACCCTTTCTTATCAATATATATTAAACCCCTATAACAGATATATATATTCAAAAAAGGCCACCATAATTCCTAGACAGCAGCATACCATGACCTAACATGTATCTCCAGGCAATGAGCATTTCCTATACTGAGAAGCTTCTTTATTTCCCAAAGATTACAAGTATACAGTTGGCTGTCCGGGCTTGCTGGGAGTTGTAGTTTTGCAACAGCTGGAGGTCCACAGTTGGACACCACTGCAGAATACTATGACGCATACATAGTTATGGCCGTAAATGTTGGCACCCCTGAAGTATTTCTCACAGAAAAGGATTGCAGTAACACATGTTTTGCTATACACATGTTTATTCCCTTTGTGTGTATTAGGACTAAACCAAAAAGGGGGGGGGGGGGGAGCAAATTGGACATAATGTCACCAAACTCCAAAAAGGGTCTGGACAAAATTATTGGCACTCTTTACTTAATATTTGGTTGCACACCCTTTGGAAAAAATAACTGGAATCAGTCGTTTCCTATAACCATCAATAAGCTTCTTACACCTCTCAGCCGGAATGTTGGACCACTCTTCCTTTACAAACTGCTCCAGGTCTCTTATTGGAAGGCGTCTTTTCCCAACATCAATTTTAAGTTCTCTCCACAGGTGATCAATGGGATTTAGATCTGGACTCATTGCTGCCAATTCAGAACTCTCCAGCGCTTTGTTGCCATCCATTTCTGGGGGCTTTTGAAGTATGTTTGGGGTCATTGTCCTGCTGGAAGACCCAAGATCTCAGACACAAACCCAGCTTTCTGACACTGGGCTGTACAGTGCGACCCAAAATCCGTTAGTAATCCTCAGATTTCATGATGCCTTGTACACATTCAAGGCCCCCAGTGCCAGAGGCAGAAAAACAGTGACAGATAGTTTGTGCTGACACTGATGCTCCCTGAGCCTGCAGGACAGCTTGAATATCTTTGGAACTTGTTTGGGGCTGCTTATCCACCATCCGGACTATCCTGCATTGACAACTTTCATCAATTTTTCTCTTCCGTCTACGCCCAGGAAGATTAACTACAGTGCCGTGGGTTGCAAACTTCTTGATACTGTTGCGCACTGTGGACAAAGGCAAATCTAGATCTCTGGAGATGGACTTGTAACCTTGAGATTGTTGATATTTTTCCCACAATTTTGGTTCTCAAGTCTTCAGACAGTTCTCTTCTCCTCTTTCTGTTGTCCATTCTGTTGTCCCTTAGTGTGGCACACACAGACACGCAATGCAAAGACTACGTGAACTTCTCTCTCTTTTTATCTGCTTTCAGGTGTGATTCTTATATTGCCCGCACCTGTTACTTACTCCAGGTGAGTTTTTCCAGGTGCCAAAATTTCAGGGGTGCAAACATTTACGGCCATGACTGTATCTATGTAATAGGTATGATGGTGCCAATGGTAAGTGTCTGGTTTTGGCGCCAGTACCGGTGACTCTTTACGTTCAATGAAGCTATCTTATACAGTGGTCCCTCAAGTTACAATATTAATTGGTTCCAGGATGACCATTGTATGTTGAAACCATTGTATGTTGAGACCAGAACTCAATGGAAACCTGGTAATTAGTTCTAAAGGCCCAAAATGTCATCCAAAAATAGGAAAAAGTTAAAAAAAATAAAATAAAAAAAAAGTAGATAACTAATATAGATAAAGCAAGTCCTTACATATAAAAGTAAGAAAGATCTGCTGGGAGCTGTAATCACTGTCTATGTCAGTGTTTCCCAAGCAGGGAGCCCCCAGCTGTTGCAAAACTACAACTCCCAGCATGCCCGGACAGCCAAAGGCTGTCCGGGCATGCTGGGAGTTGTAGTTTTGCAACAGCTGGGGGCACCCTGCTTGGGAAACACTGGTCTATGTAGAGGACAGGAGCTTCTTCAGGGTCCTGTACAGTACACAGTGTCCTAAAAAAATAACGGAGTCGTCCTCACTTGCTGTCCTAAGGAGCAGCTAACCCTGGTACAGGTAAAGTGTACAGAACATGTAATACCTCCCTGTACTGTAGGGGGCACTACCAGACACCAGTCAGTGCATACACTTCAGTAATACAGGTAAAGAGTACAGAACATGTAATACCTCCCTGTACTGTAGGGGGCACTACCAGACACCAGTCAGTGCATACACTTCAGTAATACAGGTAAAGTGTACAGAACATGTAATACCTCCCTGTACTGTAGGGGGCACTGTCAGACACCAGTCAGTGCATACGCTTCCGTAATACAGGGGTTTTAGCAGTGAATGTCCATTTTGATTGGTCGGTTCTTCTAGCCATTGACACGTTTCACAGATCTGGACTGTCTGTACATTGTATGTTGAGTCTGGTTTCAACTTACGATGGTCCAGAAAAGATCATTGTATGTTGAAACTATTGTATGTTGAGGCCATTGTAAGTTGAGGGATCACTGTATGTATATTCCCATCTTAGAAAGAAATTGCATATGATCAATGCCAATCCTCTGGAACCACTATGAGTCCTATAAGGGCATTGATATAAGGTTTAGTTTATGTTTCCATTTTTATTATTGTTATTTTACAAAAATTGTTTCCCAAAAAATGGCAAATATTTTTGGATTAAAAAAAAAAAAAAAAAAAGAGGTGCAGCCAGATGAAACGCCATATTTGGGATTCTTTGACTCAGGTTTGGCGTTTTTATGCTCACTGGCAGTTTTTCCAAAAATCGCAGCATGACTATGGCGTTTCATTTTCAGTGATTTTTGCTATAGTGGATGACAATTTTTTTTTATTTTGCGTCCATTGTGGCGCAGTGTTACTCTGTATAGCGCCACCATACACTATAGTGGATGACAATTTTTTTTATTTTGCGTCCATTGTGGCGCAGTGTTACTCTGTATAGCGCCACCATACACTATAGTGGATGACAAATTTTTTTTATTTTGCGTCCATTGTGGCGCAGTGTTACTTTGTATAGCGCCACCATACACTATAGTGGATGACAAATTTTTTTTATTTTGCGTCCATTGTGGCGCAGTGTTACTCTGTATAGCGCCACCATAAACTATAGTGGATGACAATTTTTTTTATTTTGCTTCCATTGTGGCGCAGTGTTACTCTGTATAGCGCCACCATACACTATAGTGGATGACAATTTTTTTTTATTTTGCGTCCATTGTGGCGCAGTGTTACTCTGTATAGCGCCACCATACACTATAGTGGATGACAAATTTTTTTTATTTTGCGTCCATTGTGGCGCAGTGTTACTCTGTATAGCGCCACCATACACTATAGCGGATGACAAATTTTTTTTATTTTGCGTCCATTGTGGCGCAGTGTTACTTTGTATAGCGCCACCATACACTATAGTGGATGACAAATTTTTTTTATTTTGCGTCCATTGTGGCGCAGTGTTACTCTGTATAGCGCCACCATACACTATAGTGGATGACAAAATTTTTTTATTTTGCGTCCATTGTGGCGCAGTGTTACTCTGTATAGCGCCACCATACACTATAGTGGATGACAAATTTTTTTTATTTTGCGTCCATTGTGGCGCAGTGTTACTTTGTATAGCGCCACCATACACTATAGTGGATGACAAATTTTTTTTATTTTGCGTCCATTGTGGCGCAGTGTTACTCTGTATAGCGCCACCATACACTATAGTGGATGACAATTTTTTTTATTTTGCGTCCATTGTGGCGCAGTGTTACTCTGTATAGCGCCACCATACACTATAGTGGATGACAATTTTTTTTTATTTTGCGTCCATTGTGGCGCAGTGTTACTCTGTATAGCGCCACCATACACTATAGTGGATGACAATTTTTTTTATTTTGCGTCCATTGTGGCGCAGTGTTACTCTGTATAGCGCCACCATACACTATAGTGGATGACAAATTTTTTTTATTTTGCGTCCATTGTGGCGCAGTGTTACTTTGTATAGCGCCACCATACACTATAGTGGATGACAAATTTTTTTTATTTTGCGTCCATTGTGGCGCAGTGTTACTCTGTATAGCGCCACCATACACTATAGTGGATGACAAATTTTTTTTATTTTGCGTCCATTGTGGCGCAGTGTTACTTTGTATAGCGCCACCATACACTATAGTGGATGACAAATTTTTTTTATTTTGCGTCCATTGTGGCGCAGTGTTACTTTGTATAGCGCCACCATACACTATAGTGGATGACAAATTTTTTTTATTTTGCGTCCATTGTGGCGCAGTGTTACTCTGTATAGCGCCACCATACACTATAGTGGATGACAATTTTTTTTATTTTGCTTCCATTGTGGCGCAGTGTTACTCTGTATAGCGCCACCATACACTATAGTGGATGACAATTTTTTTTTATTTTGCGTCCATTGTGGCGCAGTGTTACTCTGTATAGCGCCACCATACACTATAGTGGATGACAAATTTTTTTAATTTTGCGTCCATTGTGGCGCAGTGTTACTTTGTATAGCGCCACCATACACTATAGTGGATGACAAATTTTTTTTATTTTGCGTCCATTGTGGCGCAGTGTTACTTTGTATAGCGCCACCATACACTATAGTGGATGACAAATTTTTTTTATTTTGCGTCCATTGTGGCGCAGTGTTACTCTGTATAGCGCCACCATACACTATAGTGGATGACAAATTTTTTTTATTTTGCGTCCATTGTGGCGCAGTGTTACTCTGTATAGCGCCACCATACACTATAGTGGATGACAAATTTTTTTTATTTTGCGTCCATTGTGGCGCAGTGTTACTTTGTATAGCGCCACCATACACTATAGTGGATGACAATTTTTTTTGCATACATTGTGTGGCAGCCTTACTCTATATAGTACCGACATGCACTATAGGGGATGGCAATTTTTTGCAATTTTTTTTGTGTAGCAGTCTACTTCATAGAGCACTGCCAGATGCTGTAGTGGATGACAATTTTATTTTTATTTTTTTGTTGTATAGCAGTTTTATTCTATATAGCGACCCATACACACACACACACACACATATATATATATATATATATATATATATATATATATATATATATATTCCCCCCCCCCCCCCCATTTATTGTGTAACATCTTTACTCCATATAGTGCCGCCATACGCTAAAGTGCATGACAATCTTTTTACATTGGTTGTGTGCAGGGGTCAAGTCCTGGGGAGAAAAAAAAAGTGTGGGAACTCACCCAAGATTTCCACATAAAGGAATACTCCGCCTCTAGACATCTTATCCCCTATCCAAAGAATAAGGGATAAGATGTCTGTTGACCCCCCGCATTCTCCCTGCTGCACCCGGCATTCGTTTAGAGCGTTGGGTGCAGCGCCGGAGGCTGGTGACGTCACGGCCACAGCCCCTAAATGAAAGTCTATGGGAGGGGACATGACGGCCATCACGCCCCCTCCCATAGACTTGCATTGAGGGGGCATGGCTGTGATGTCACGACCCTCTGCCCCCCTTCGCCAGTCATTCGACACGGAGCGAAGTCCACTCCATGCACCGGATGTCTGGGGTGCCACAGCCGAGATCACGGGGGTCCCCGGCGGCGGGACCCCCGCGATCAGACATCTTATCCCCCTATCCTTTGAATAGGGGGATAAGATGTCTAGGGGCCGGAGTACCCCTTTAAGGGCTGGTAATGGGAACTGCGTTCCTGCTGTGGAAAAAGTGCAGGAACTCCGTCCCCATGAGTTTCTGCAGGACTTTGAGCCCTGGTTGTGTGGCATTCTTACTCCACTAAGACCAGTGTTTCCAAAACAGGATGCCTTCAGCTGTTGCAAAACTACAACTCCCAGCATGCCCGGACAGCCGAAGGCTGTCCGGGCATGCTGAGAGTTGTAGTTTTGCAACAGCTGGAGGCACCCCTGGTTGGGAAACACTTGATTAGACAATAACCCACTGAACGGTGCAGGTAACAATGGGTGATCGGATGGGGTCACATTATTCTAATCGCCCTAAAAGTCGTCGATTAGGCGCAAATAGCAAGTCTATTGTATAAAAAGCAATATAAATATAATGCAACCGAAGCAAAAACCATATAGAACAGCAGCAAAGAATATATGTAGCTATACTATAGTCCAGATGATGCCTCTATACATGCAGTCCTATGTAAAATATAACAGATACTGAAGCAATGAGACACAGGATTAGGGATAGGACTGCTGCACATAGATACAGTAACGACATGCAGCCTCCCCCTGAGTGATGCTGATTCATGCTGCCCTCACCCCCTCTAGCTCTCGCACCCCCTCTGCTGGAAGGGGTGTATGGAAGCAGGGTACTTACCAGATGATGGGGGGGGATCAGGACAGATGAGGAGGATGATGGGGATCCCTGTCCCTGGTGCTGGGGATCTCTCTGCCCCTGCTAGCTCCGGACACTGGAGGTTACTGCAAAGCGAGACCGTACCATTGCCTCTCCCGGGATAGGGGGGGGGGGGACGAGATAGTGAAATCAGGAGACTGACCCCTCCAGAGATAGGATGAGCCGTTCGGGAGTGATGGTTTTTCCTAGTAAATATGAGTGGAAATATTCTGGGATCTGTTCGGCGTGTTCGTGATCTGTATAATAAGCCACCCCTATTTCTCAGACGTAGATGGTACCGTCTGTGAGTCACAGCTTGGAACGCAAACACTGGTCCTAGCAACAGACGGGGGGAGGTGTCACCTGTGTGACGTCACTGGACAGGTGTCTCCTTCCCTGTGTATATACTGTATATAATAGGACTTGTGCTTCATGTATTATTCATATAGTGGATTTGTTACATGGTATATGCATGAGAGAATTTATACCTGTGGAGATGCGGAGTGCCTCCATAATAGGAGCGGAGTGCCTCCATAACAGGAGCGGAGTGCCTCCATAACAGGAGCGGAGTGCCTCTATAATAGGAGCGGAGTGCCTCCATAACAGGAGTGGAGTGCCTCTATAACAGGAGCGCAGTGCCTCCATAACAGGAGTGGAGTGCCTCCATAACAGGAGCGCAGTGCCTCCATAACAGGAGCGGAGTGCCTCTATAACAGGAGCGGAGTGCCTCTATAACAGTAACAGAGTGCCTCCATAACAGGAGCGGAGTACCTCCATAACAGGAGCGGAGTGCCTCCATAACAGGAGCGGAGTGCCTTTATAACAGGAGCGGAGTGCCTCTATAACAGTAACAGAGTGCCTCCATAACAGGAGCGGAGTACCTCCATAACAGGAGCGGAGTGCCTCCATAACAGGAGCGGAGGGCCTCTATAACAGTAACAGCGTGCCTCTATAACAGTAACAGAGTGCCTCCATAACAGGAGCAGAGTGCCTCCATAACAGGAGGAGAGTGCCTCCATAACAGAAGCGGAGTGCCTCCATAACAGGAGCGGAGTGCCTCTATAATAGGAGCGGAGTGCCTCCATAACAGGAGTGGAGTGCCTCTATAACAGGAGCGCAGTGCCTCCATAACAGGAGTGGAGTGCCTCCATAACAGGAGCGCAGTGCCTCCATAACAGGAGCGGAGTGCCTCTATAACAGGAGCGGAGTGCCTCTATAACAGTAACAGAGTGCCTCCATAACAGGAGCGGAGTACCTCCATAACAGGAGCGGAGTGCCTCCATAACAGGAGCGGAGTGCCTTTATAACAGGAGCGGAGTGCCTCTATAACAGTAACAGAGTGCCTCCATAACAGGAGCGGAGTACCTCCATAACAGGAGCGGAGTGCCTCCATAACAGGAGCGGAGGGCCTCTATAACAGTAACAGCGTGCCTCTATAACAGTAACAGAGTGCCTCCATAACAGGAGCAGAGTGCCTCCATAACAGGAGGAGAGTGCCTCCATAACAGAAGCGGAGTGCCTCCATAACAGGAGGAGAGTGCCTCTATAACAGGAGCGGAGTGCCTCCATAACAGGAGCGGAGTGCCTCCATAACAGGAGCGGAGTGCCTCCATAACAGGAGCGGAGTGCCTCTATAACAGGAGGAGAGTGCCTCTATAACAGGAGCGGAGTGCCTCTATAACAGGAGCGGAGTGCCTCCATAACAGGAGTGGAGTGCCTCTATAACAGGAGGAGAGTGCCTCTATAACAGGAGGAGAGTGCCTCTATAACAGGAGCGGAGTGCCTCCATTAATAGTAACGGAGGGCCTTCATAACAGGAGCGGAGTGCCTCTACAACAGTAACGGAGTGCCTCCATAACAGGAGCGGAGTGCCTCTATAACAGGAGCGGAGTGCCTCTATAACAGGAGCGGAGTGCCTCCATAACAGGAGTGGAGTGCCTCTATAACAGGAGCGGAGTGCCTCCATAACAGGAGCGGAGTGCCTCTATAACTGGAGCGGAGTGCCTCTTTAACAGGAGCGGAGTGCCTCCAAAACAGTAACGGAGTGCCTCCATAACAGGAACGGAGTGCCTTCATTAACAGTAATGAAGTGCCTACATAACAGGAGCAGAGTGCCTCTACAACAGTAACGGAGTGCCTCCATAACAGGAGCGGAGTGCCTCTATAACAGGAGCGGAGTGCCTCTATAACAGGAGCGGAGTGCCTCTATAACAGGAGCAGAGTGCCTCCATAACAGGAGCAGAGTGCCTCTATAACAGGAGCGGAGTGCCTCTATAACAGGAGCAGAATGCCTCTATAACAGGAGCGGAGTGCCTCCAAAACAGTAACGGAGTGCCTCCATAACAGGAGCGGAGTGCCTTCATTAACAGTAACGGAGTGCCTACATAACAGGAGCAGAGTGCCTCTACAACAGTAACGGAGTGCCTCCATAGCAGGAGTGGAGTGCCTCCATTAACAGTAACGGAGTGCCTCCATAATAGGAGCGCAGTGCCTCTATAACAGTATCGGAGTGCCTTCATAACAGGACCGGAGTGCCTCTATAACAGGACCGGAGTGCCTCTATAACAGGAGGAGAGTGCCTCCATAACAGGAGCCGTTACTGTTGTAGAGGCACTCTGCTCCTGTTATGTAGGCACTCCGTTACTGTTTTGGAGGCACTCCGCTCCTGTTATAGAGGCACTCCGCCTCTATAACAGGAGCGGAGTGCCTCCAAAACAGTAACGGAGTGCCTACATAACAGGAGCAGAGTGCCTCTACAACAGTAACGGAGTGCCTCTATAACAGGAGCGGAGTGCCTCTATAACAGGAGCGGAGTGCCTCTATAACAGGAGCAGAGTGCCTCTATAACAGGAGCAGAGTGCCTCTATAACAGGAGCAGAGTGCCTCTATAACAGGAGCAGAGTGCCTCTATAACAGGAGCAGAGTGCCTCTATAACAGGAGCAGAGTGCCTCTATAACAGGAGCGGAATGCCTCTATAACAGGAACGGAATGCCTCTATAACAGGAGCGGAGTGCCTTCTAAACAGTAACGGAGTGCCTCAATAACAGGAGCGGAGTGCCTTCATTAACAGTAACGGAGTGCCTACATAACAGGAGCAGAGTGCCTCTACAACAGTAACGGAGTGCCTCCATAACAGGAGCGCAGTGCCTCTATAACAGTAACGGAGTGCCTTCATAACAGGAGCGGAGTGCCTCTATAACAGGAGGAGAGTGCCTCCATAACAGGAGCGGAGTGCCTCTATAACAGGAGCGGAGTGCCTCTATAACAGGAGCGGAGTGCCTCCAAGACAGTAACGGAGTGCCTCCATAACAGTAACGGAGTGCCTTCATAACAGGAGCAGAGTGCCTCTACAACAGTAACGGAGTGCCTCCATAACAGGAGCGGAGTGCCTCTATAACAGGAGCGGAGTGCCTCCATAACAGGAGCGGAGTGCCTCCATAACAGGAGCGGAGTGCCTCTATAACAGGAGCGGAGTGCCTCTATAACAGGAGCGGAGTGCCTCTATAACAGGAGCGGAGTGCCTCTATAACAGGAGCGGAATGCCTCTATAACAGGAGCGGGGTGCCTCCATAACAGTAACAGAGTGCCTCCATAACAGGGGCAGGGTGCCTCCATAACAGGAGCAGAGTGCCTCCATAACAGGAGCGGAGTGCCTCAATAACAGGAAGAGGGTGCATCCATAACAGGAGCGGAGTGTCTCCATAACAGGAGCATAGTGTCTCCATAACAGGAGCAGAGTGCCTCCATAACAGGAGCGGAGTGTCTCCATAACAGGAGCAGAATGCCTTTATAACAGGAATGGAATGACTCCATTAACAGGGGCAGAGTGCCTCCATAACAGAACAGACTAAAACAGCCATTAGATTTGAATCAGATTTGGGTGCAGGAGTTGGGGCTGCACCATGGAGTATACACACAGGAGTGGTAAGGCGTGGACTGTCACATCAGGCAAAACATGACTATTTTTAACTGGAATTATTAAAGGGGTATTCCGAATTGCTTTTGTTTTTCTTTAAAGTGTTCAGGCTGGGGAGAACATAAATGAAACCTACTTCCCTGCTCCATCACAGTTCACCCAGATAATACCGCCACACTCTGTTTAAACAACACAATGACAAACAGCAGATATAGATCATTTCCAGGAACCGAGACTGGGGACGGCGCAATTACTTCACTTGGCCACTAGATGGCGGTAGCTGCATTTCACTTGCAGCATCTGAATGTATAGGGTTTACTAAGAAAATTCCTAGACCTGTAAAAAGAATATTTTTACTACAGTCTCTTTTTGCGCCATATTTTTCTGTTTCCATTGGAAGCGTTTGTTTAACGGATACATAGGATTGTATTATAAAATGATTGTCACTTTAATTCTCAAAAAAAAAGTATTCATTATATTAAAATGTTTTTTTTTTCTGAAGAAAAAAATATAATTATTTAATGCAAAAAAAAATAATAAAAAAACCCCACTGATCCTGCAGGATATGTTTAAAATAGTCTCCACTTTTGTACTTTTTTTTTTTTCTGGATCCAGCTTGTTGCCAAACTACAACTCCCAGCATGCCCAGACAGCAAAAGGAGTTGTATTTTGGCAACAGCTGGAGGCACTCTGGTTAGGAAACACTGCATGAGACACACAATGTTTAAAATAGTCTCCACTTTTTTTTCTTTTTTTGATCCAGTCAGTTGCCAAACTACAACTCCCAGCATGCCTTCGGCTTTCTGGGCATGCTTGCAGTTGTAACTTGGCAACAGCTGGAGGCACCATGGTTAGGAAACACTGCCTTAGAAACACGACAATGTTAAAAATATTCTCCAGTTTTGTAGTTTTGTTTTTTTATCCAGTCTGTTGCCAAACTACAACTCCCAGCATGTCCAGACAGCCAAAGGAGCTGTATTTTGGCAACAGCTGGAGGCACTCTGGTTCGGAAACCCTGCATGAGACACACAATGTTTAAAATAGTCTCTACTTTTGCATGTTTTTTTTTTTTATCCAGTCAGTTGCCAAACTACAACTCCCAGCATGCCTTCGGCTTTCCGGGCATGCTGACAGTTGTAGCTTGGCAACAGCTGGAGGCACTCTGGTTGGGAAACAATGCATGAGACACACATTGTTTAAAATAATCTCCACTTTTGCATGTGTTTTTTTTTTTTTTTTTATCCAGTCTGTTGCCAAACTACAACTCCCAGCATGCCCGGACAGCCTTTGGCTGTCCGGGCATGCTGGGATTTGTAGTTTGGCAACAGCTGGGGGCACACTAATGGGGAAAGTCTATTTGAAAATGGCAAAACTCTTTATTACAAAACAAATATGCTTTCTTTTTATTTTTTCCAGCAGCATTCACATGTACAGAGCAATACTGCAACGCATTGCACCGCTGATCTGATATTGATTATAAATCCTGGGGGATAGGCAACCAATGTTTAAAGGGGTACTCCACTGGAAAAAAAAAATTTAAATCAATTTTTTTAAAGCAGCTGGCGCCAGAAAGTTAAACAGATTTGTAAATGACTTCTATTCAAAAATCTTAATCCTTCCAGTACTTATCAGCTGCTGTGTGATCCACAGGACGTTCTTTTCTTTTCGAATTTCCTTTCTGTCTGACCACACTGCTCTCTGCTGACACCTCTGTCCGTTTTAGGAACTGTCCAGAGTAGGAGCAAATCCCCATAGAAAACCTATCCTGCTCTGGACAGTTCCCGAACAGCTTGCAGGACACGAGAAGCCCTACCTGCCTCCTCGCTGTCCGAGCGCCAAATGACTGCTCCGTGCATGAGATCCAGGCAGGAGCAGTCGAGCGGCGATAACACTGATCAATGCCATGCTATTGCATGGCAGTGATCAGTGTAGGAAATCAGTGTGTGCAATGTTATAGTCCCCTATAGGGGCTATAACATTGCAAAAATAAAGAGTTTTAAAAATGTGATTTAACCCCTCCCCTAATAAAAGTTTCAATCACCCCCCTTTTCCCATAAAAAAAAAAAAAAAAATGTTTAAATAAAAATAAACATATGTGGTATCGCCGCGTGCGTAAATGTCCAAACTATAAAAAATATATCATTAATTAAACTGGACGGTCAATGGCGTACACGTAAAAAAATTCAAAAGTCCAAATTTGCGTATTTTTGGTCACTTTTTATACCATTAAAAAAAATGAATAAAAAGTGATCAAAAAGTCTGATCAAAACAGAAATGGTACCGATAAAAAACTTCAGATCACGGCGCAAAAAATGAGCCCTCATACCGCACTTTTTACGGAAAAATAAAAAGTTATAAGGTCAGAAGAGGATATTTTTCAACGTATTAATTTTGGTGCATGTGGTTATAATTTTTTTTTAGTAGTAAAATAAAATAAAACCTATAAAAATTGGATATCCTTGCGACCGGATGGACCTACAGAATAAATATAAGGTGCAATTTTTACCGAAAACTGCACATCGTAGAAACGGAAGCCGCTAAAATTTATTATTATTATTTTCAAATTTGCCCACAAATACTTTTTTTCTGGTTTCACTGTAGATTTTGTATTATAAAGTAAAATTGTTGGCTCAAAGAAGAAGCCTTCATATGGATTGTTAGGTGGAAAATAGAAAGTGTTATGATTTTTAGAAGGTGAGGAGGAAAAAACAAAAGTACAAAATTGCCAAAGAGGGAAAGGGTTAAAAAAGTTAGTGCTACAAAATATGAAGTTTTTCATAATGACAGTGCCTCTTTAAGGTTGAAAAAAGACAAAAGTCCAGAGTTTAATCTTTATCCCTATTGTGTCCCTAGCGTGTTGATCCAGAAGAAGGCAGAAAACCCTTATGAGGCTGATGCCAATTGCCCCATACAAGGGGAAAAACTTCCCTTCCAGCAACCAGACCAAGTCCCCAAATTAACATTCTGTCCCTATAGATCTAGTATCCATACACTTTAATGTTATTACTCTCCAGAAAGGCTGAGGTGTCTAGAGATTAATGGAGGCTGAGGTGTCTAGAGATTAATGGAGGCTGAGGTGTCTAGAGATTAATGGAGGCTGAGGTGTCTAGAGATTAATGGAGGCTGAGGTGTCTAGAGATTAATGGAGGCTGAGGTGTCTAGACAGGAGAAGAGGAGGCCGAGGTGTGTAGACAGGAGAAGAGGAGGCTGAGGTGTCTAGACAGGAGAAGAGGAGGCCGAGGTGTCTAGACAGGAGAAGAGGAGGCTGAGGTGTCTAGACAGGAGAAGAGGAGGCTGAGGTGTGTAGACAGGAGAAGAGGAGGCTGAGGTGTCTAGACAGGAGAAGAGGAGGCCGAGGTGTCTAGACAGGAGAAGAGGAGGCTGAGGTGTCTAGACAGGAGAAGAGGAGGCTGAGGTGTCTAGAGATTAATGGAGGCTGAGGTGTCTAGACAGGAGAAGAGGAGGCTGAGGTGTCCAGACAGGAGAAGAGGAGGCTGAGGTGTCCAGACAGGAGAAGAGGAGGCTGAGGTGTCTAGAGATTAATGGAGGCTGAGGTGTCTAGACAGGAGAAGAGGAGGCTGAGGTGTCCAGACAGGAGAAGAGGAGGCTGAGGTGTCTAGAGATTAATGGAGGCTGAGGTGTCTAGAGATTAATGGAGGCTGAGGTGTCTAGAGATTAATGGAGGCTGAGGTGTCTAGAGATTAATGGAGGCTGAGGTGTCTAGAGATTAATGGAGGCTGAGGTGTCTAGAGATTAATGGAGGCTGAGGTGTCTAGACAGGAGAAGAGGAGGCTGAGATGTTTGGAGATGAAGAGAGGAGGCTGAGATGTCTGGAGATAAAGAGAGGAGGCTGAGATGTCTGGCAATTAAGAATGAAGGTTAAGGTGTTTGGAGACAAAGAATGGAGTCAGTTGTCTTGACATGAAGAATGGGGCTGAAGTCTTTGGAGATGAATGGAGGCTGAGGTGTCTAGAGATTAAGAATGGAGGTTGAGGAGTCTGGAGATAAGGAATGGATGCTGGTGTGTTTGGACATGAGAGGAGGCTGAGGTGTCTGGATATGAAAAGTGGAGGCTGAAGCAAGAGAGGAGTCCGCGGTGTCTGGTATTTGAAGAATGGAGTCTGCGGTAAGAAAAAAATGGAAGCTGAGGTGTTTGGAGATGGAGAATGGAGGCTGAGGTTTCTGAAAATAAAGATTGGAGGCTGAGCTGTCCGAAGATGATTAGTTTGGGCCAATGTGTGCTGGAGATGAAGATAGGAGGCTAAGGTGTCTCAGGATGAAGAGAGGAGGCTAAAACAGAGTGAGAAGAGGCCAGTGTGATACAGTGGCCAGGGAGTAGAGGTTGGTGTGTACGGTGGAGGCCGGTGTGTCGGGAGGAGAAGGTCGGTGTGTACGGTGGAGGCCGGTGTGTCGGGAGGAGGAGGTCGGTGTGTACGGTGGAGGCCGGTGTGTCGGGAGGAGGAGGTCGGTGTGTACGGTGGAGGCCGGTGTGTCGGGAGGAGGAGGTCGGTGTGTCGGGAGGAGGAGGTCAGTGTGTACGGTGGAGGCCGGTGTGTCGGGAGGAGGAGGCCGGTGTGTACGGTGGAGGCCGGTGTGTCGGGAGGAGGAGGTCGGTGTGTACGGTGGAGGCCGGTGTGTCCGGAGGAGGTCGGTGTGTACGGTGGAGGCCGGTGTGTCGGGAGGAGGAGGCCGGTGTGTCGGAGGAGGAGGTCGGTGTGTACGGTGGAGGCCGGTGTGTCGGGAGGAGAAGGTCGGTGTGTACGGTGGAGGCCGGTGTGTCGGGAGGAGGAGGTCGGTGTGTACGGTGGAGGCCGGTGTGTCGGGAGGAGGAGGCCGGTGTGTCGGGAGGAGGAGGTCGGTGTGTACGGTGGAGGCCGGTGTGTCGGGAGGAGGAGGTCGGTGTGTACGGTGGAGGCCGGTGTGTCGGGAGGAGGAGGCCGGTGTGTCGGGAGGAGGAGGTCGGTGTGTACGGTGGAGGCCGGTGTGTCGGGAGGAGGAGGTCGGTGTGTACGGTGAAGGCCGGTGTGTCGGGAGGAGGAGGTCGGTGTGTACGGTGGAGGCCGGTGTGTCGGGAGGAGGAGGTCGGTGTGTACGGTGGAGGCCGGTGTGTCCGGAGGAGGTCGGTGTGTACGGTGGAGGCCGGTGTGTCGGGAGGAGGAGGCCGGTGTGTCGGGAGGAGGAGGTCGGTGTGTACGGTGGAGGCCGGTGTGTCGGGAGGAGAAGGTCGGTGTGTACGGTGGAGGCCGGTGTGTCGGGAGGAGGAGGTCGGTGTGTACGGTGGAGGCCGGTGTGTCGGGAGGAGGAGGCCGGTGTGTCGGGAGGAGGAGGTCGGTGTGTACGGTGGAGGCCGGTGTGTCGGGAGGAGGAGGTCGGTGTGTACGGTGGAGGCCGGTGTGTCGGGAGGAGGAGGCCGGTGTGTCGGGAGGAGGAGGTCGGTGTGTACGGTGGAGGCCGGTGTGTCGGGAGGAGGAGGTCGGTGTGTACGGTGAAGGCCGGTGTGTCGGGAGGAGAAGGTCGGTGTGTACGGTGGAGGCCGGTGTGTCGGGAGGAGGAGGTCGGTGTGTCGGGAGGAGGAGGTCAGTGTGTACGGTGGAGGCCGGTGTGTCGGGAGGAGGAGGCCGGTGTGTACGGTGGAGGCCGGTGTGTCGGGAGGAGGAGGTCGGTGTGTACGGTGGAGGCCGGTGTGTCGGGAGGAGGAGGTCGGTGTGTACGGTGGAGGCCGGTGTGTCGGGAGGAGGAGGCCGGTGTGTCGGGAGGAGGAGGTCGGTGTGTACGGTGGAGGCCGGTGTGTCGGGAGGAGAAGGTCGGTGTGTACGGTGGAGGCCGGTGTGTCGGGAGGAGGAGGTCGGTGTGTACGGTGGAGGCCGGTGTGTCGGGAGGAGGAGGCCGGTGTGTCGGGAGGAGGAGGTCGGTGTGTACGGTGGAGGCCGGTGTGTCGGGAGGAGGAGGAGGTCGGTGTGTACGGTGGAGGCCGGTGTGTCGGGAGGAGGAGGCCGGTGTGTCGGGAGGAGGAGGTCGGTGTGTACGGTGGAGGCCGGTGTCTCGGGAGGAGGAGGTCGGTGTGTACGGTGGAGGCCGGTGTGTCGGGAGGAGAAGGTCGGTGTGTACGGTGGAGGCCGGTGTGTCGGGAGGAGGAGGTCGGTGTGTACGGTGGAGGCCGGTGTGTCGGGAGGAGGAGGTCGGTGTGTACGGTGGAGGCCGGTGTGTCGGGAGGAGGAGGTCGGTGTGTCGGGAGGAGGAGGTCAGTGTGTACGGTGGAGGCCGGTGTGTCGGGAGGAGGAGGCCGGTGTGTACGGTGGAGGCCGGTGTGTCGGGAGGAGGAGGTCGGTGTGTACGGTGGAGGCCGGTGTGTCGGGAGGAGGAGGCCGGTGTGTCGGGAGGAGGAGGCCGGTGTGTCGGGAGGAGGAGGTCGGTGTGTACGGTGGAGGCCGGTGTGTCGGGAGGAGGAGGTCGGTGTGTACGGTGGAGGCCGGTGTGTCGGGAGGAGGAGGCCGGTGTGTCGGGAGGAGGAGGTCGGTGTGTACGGTGGAGGCCGGTGTGTCGGGAGGAGGAGGTCGGTGTGTACGGTGAAGGCCGGTGTGTCGGGAGGAGAAGGTCGGTGTGTACGGTGGAGGCCGGTGTGTCGGGAGGAGGAGGTCGGTGTGTCGGGAGGAGGAGGTCAGTGTGTACGGTGGAGGCCGGTGTGTCGGGAGGAGGAGGCCGGTGTGTACGGTGGAGGCCGGTGTGTCGGGAGGAGGAGGTCGGTGTGTACGGTGGAGGCCGGTGTGTCGGGAGGAGGAGGTCGGTGTGTACGGTGGAGGCCGGTGTGTCGGGAGGAGGAGGCCGGTGTGTCGGGAGGAGGAGGTCGGTGTGTACGGTGGAGGCCGGTGTGTCGGGAGGAGAAGGTCGGTGTGTACGGTGGAGGCCGGTGTGTCGGGAGGAGGAGGTCGGTGTGTACGGTGGAGGCCGGTGTGTCGGGAGGAGGAGGCCGGTGTGTCGGGAGGAGGAGGTCGGTGTGTACGGTGGAGGCCGGTGTGTCGGGAGGAGGAGGTCGGTGTGTACGGTGGAGGCCGGTGTGTCGGGAGGAGGAGGCCGGTGTGTCGGGAGGAGGAGGTCGGTGTGTACGGTGGAGGCCGGTGTGTCGGGAGGAGGAGGTCGGTGTGTACGGTAGAGGCCGGTGTGTCGGGAGGAGAAGGTCGGTGTGTACGGTGGAGGCCGGTGTGTCGGGAGGAGGAGGTCGGTGTGTACGGTGGAGGCCGGTGTGTCGGGAGGAGGAGGCCGGTGTGTCGGGAGGAGGAGGTCGGTGTGTACGGTGGAGGCCGGTGTGTCGGGAGGAGAAGGCCGGTGTGTACGGTGGAGAACGGTGTGTCGGGAGGAGGAGGTCGGTGTGTACGGTGGAGGCCGGTGTGTCGGGAGGAGGAGGCCGGTGTGTCGGGAGGAGGAGGCCGGTGTGTACGGTGGAGGCCGGTGTGTCGGGAGGAGAAGGTCGGTGTGTACGGTGGAGGCCGGTGTGTCGGGAGGAGGAGGTCGGTGTGTACGGTGGAGGCCGGTGTGTCGGGAGGAGAAGGTCGGTGTGTACGGTGGAGGCCGGTGTGTCGGGAGGAGAAGGTCGGTGTGTACGGTGGAGGCCGGTGTGTCAGGAGGAGGAGGTCGGTGTGTACGGTGGAGGCCGGTGTGTCGGGAGGTGGAGGCCGGTGTGTCGGGAGGAGGAGGTCGGTGTGTACGGTGGAGGCCGGTGTGTCGGGAGGAGAAGGTCGGTGTGTACGGTGGAGGCCGGTGTGTCGGGAGGAGGAGGTCGGTGTGTACGGTGGAGGCCGGTGTGTCGGGAGGAGGAGGTCGGTGTGTCGGGAGGAGGAGGTCGGTGTGTACGGTGGAGGCCGGTGTGTCGGGAGGAGAAGGTCGGTGTGTCGGGAGGAGGAGGTCGATGTGTACGGTGGAGGCCGGTGTGTCGGGAGGAGAAGGTCGGTGTGTCGGGAGGAGGAGGTCAGTGTGTACGGTGGAGGCCGGTGTGTCGGGAGGAGGAGGCCGGTGTGTACGGTGGAGGCCGGTGTGTCGGGAGGAGGAGGTCGATGTGTACGGTGGAGGCCGGTGTGTCGGGAGGAGGAGGCCGGTGTGTACGGTGGAGGCCGGTGTGTCGGGAGGAGGAGGTCGGTGTGTACGGTGGAGGCCGGTGTGTCGGGAGGAGGAGGTCGGTGTGTACGGTGGAGGCCGGTGTGTCGGGAGGAGAAGGTCGGTGTGTACGGTGGAGGCCGGTGTGTCGGGAGGAGAAGGTCGGTGTGTCGGGAGGAGGAGGTCGGTGTGTACGGTGGAGGCCGGTGTGTCGGGAGGAGGAGGCCGGTGTGTACGGTGGAGGCCGGTGTGTCGGGAGGAGGAGGTCGGTGTGTACGGTGGAGACCGGTATGACAGGAGGCGGTCCCCGGTGTGTCTTGTAACAACACTCCGCCTCCTCCGTGCAGTCGGGCAGCGGAGACGTCACTTCCCGTTGGAGCGGTCCTAGACGTGTGGCGGCGGTGGCTGCTGGACGAGTCGGTGGAGCGGAGCAGCGAGAGGACAGAGCCGGGAGCGGCCCCAGGACATAGCGCCACCCCCCGCCCAGAGTCTGCGAGCCATGGGGAACGCCGCCACCGCCAAGAAAGGGAACGAGATAGAGAGCGGTGAGTGCGGCCTGAGGGCCCCGGGATGGGGGGTACATACCGGGGGGGCGCGCTTGGAAACACCGAGGACTGAGCACTGTGCAGGCCGCACCCTCCACCCCGGAGCTGTACGGCCTGTCACCGGGGCTACCACTGTGTGTTTACAGGGTCCCTATTGTATGGTATATATGGGGCTGTACTATGTATATAGGGTCACTGGTGTACGGTATATATGGGGCTGTACTATGTATATAGGGTCACTGGTGTACGGTATATATGGGGCTGTACTATGTATATAGGGTCACTGGTGTACAGTATATGTGGGGCTGTACTATGTATATAGGGTCACTGGTGTACAGTATATATGGGGCTGTACTGTGTATATAGGGTCACTGGTGTACTGTATATATGGGGCTGTACTATGTATATAGGGTCACTGGTGTACTGTATATATGGGGCTGTACTATGTATATAGGGTCACTGGTGTACAGTATATATGGGGCTGTACTATGTATATAGGGTCACTGGTGTACAGTATATATGGGGCTGTACTGTGTATATAGGGTCACTGTTGTACAGTATATATGGGGCTGTACTGTGTATATAGGGTCACTGTTGTACAGTATATATGGGGCTGTACTGTGTATATAGGGTCACTGGTGTACTGTATATATGGGGCTGTACTATGTATATAGGGTCACTGGTGTACAGTATATATGGGGCTGTACTATGTATATAGGGTCACTGGTGTACAGTATATATGGGGCTGTACTATGTATATAGGGTCACTGGTGTACAGTATATATGGGGTTGTACTATGTATATAGGGTCACTGGTGTACAGTATATATGGGGCTGTACTATGTATATAGGGTCACTGGTGTGCAGTATATATGGGGCTGTACTATCTATATAGGGTCACTGGTGTACAGTATATATGGGGCTGTACTATGTATATAGGGTCACTGGTGTACAGTATATATGGGGCTGTACTATGTATATAGGGTCACTGGTGTACAGTATATATGGGGCTGTACTATGTATATAGGGTCACTGGTGTACAGTATATATGGGGCTGTACTATGTATATAGGGTCACTGGTGTACAGTATATATGGGGCTGTACTATGTATATAGGGTCACTGGTGTACAGTATATATGGGGCTGTACTATGTATATAGGGTCACTTGTGTACAGTATATATGGGGCTGTACTATGTATATAGGGTCACTGGTGTACAGTATATATGGGGCTGTACTATGTATATAGGGTCACTGGTGTACGGTATATATGGGGCTGTACTATGTATATAGGGTCACTGGTGTACGGTATATATGGGGCTGTACTATGTATATAGGGTCACTGGTGTACGGTATATATGGGGCTGTACTATGTATATAGGGTCACTGGTGTACGGTATATATGGGGCTGTACTATGTATATAGGGTCACTGGTGTACGGTATATGTGGGGCTGTACTATGTATATAGGGTCACTGGTGTACAGTATATGTGGGGCTGTACTGTGTATATAGGGTCACTGGTGTACTGTATATGTGGGGCTGTACTGTGTATATAGGGTCACTGGTGTACTGTATATATGGGGCTGTACTGTGTATATAGGGTCACTGGTGTACAGTATATATGGGGCTGTACTGTGTATATAGGGTCACTGGTGTACAGTATATATGGGGCTGTACTGTGTATATAGGGTCACTGTTGTACAGTATATATGGGGCTGTACTGTGTATATAGGGTCACTGTTGTACAGTATATATGGGGCTGTACTGTGTATATAGGGTCACTGGTGTACTGTATATATGGGGCTGTACTGTGTATATAGGGTCACTGGTGTACAGTATATATGGGGCTGTACTGTGTATATAGGGTCACTGGTGTACAGTATATATGGGGCTGTACTGTGTATATAGGGTCACTGGTGTACAGTATATATGGGGCTGTACTGTGTATATAGGGTCACTGGTGTACTGTATATATGGGGCTGTACTGTGTATATAGGGTCACTGGTGTACTGTATATATGGGGCTGTACTATGTATATAGGGTCACTGGTGTACAGTATATATGGGGCTGTACTGTGTATATAGGGTCACTGTTGTACAGTATATATGGGGCTGTACTGTGTATATAGGGTCACTGTTGTACAGTATATATGGGGCTGTACTGTGTATATAGGGTCACTGGTGTACTGTATATATGGGGCTGTACTGTGTATATAGGGTCACTGGTGTACAGTATATATGGGGCTGTACTATGTATATAGGGTCACTGGTGTACAGTATATATGGGGCTGTACTATGTATATAGGGTCACTGGTGTACAGTATATATGGGGCTGTACTATGTATATAGGGTCACTGGTGTGCAGTATATATGGGGCTGTACTATGTATATAGGGTCACTGGTGTGCAGTATATATGGGGCTGTACTATGTATATAGGGTCACTGGTGTACAGTATATATGGGGCTGTACTATGTATATAGGGTCACTGGTGTACAGTATATATGGGGCTGTACTATGTATATAGGGTCACTGGTGTACAGTATATATGGGGCTGTACTATGTATATAGGGTCACTGGTGTACAGTATATATGGGGCTGTACTATGTATATAGGGTCACTGGTGTACAGTATATATGGGGCTGTACTATGTATATAGGGTCACTGGTGTACAGTATATATGGGGCTGTACTATGTATATAGGGTCACTGGTGTACGGTATATATGGGGCTGTACTATGTATATAGGGTCACTGGTGTACGGTATATATGGGGCTGTACTATGTATATAGGGTCACTGGTGTACGGTATATATGGGGCTGTACTATGTATATAGGGTCCCTGGTGTACGGTATATATGGGGCTGTACTATGTATATAGGGTCCCTGGTGTACGGTATATATGGGGCTGTACTATGTATATAGGGTCCCTGGTGTACGGTATATATGGGGCTGTACTATGTATATAGGGTCCCTGGTGTACGGTATATATGGGGCTGTACTATGTATATAGGGTCCCTGGTGTACGGTATATATGGGGCTGTACTATGTATATAGGGTCCCTGGTGTACGGTATATATGGGGCTGTACTATGTATATAGGGTCACTGGTGTACGGTATATATGGGGCTGTACTATGTATATAGGGTCACTGGTGTACGGTATATATGGGGCTGTACTATGTATATAGGGTCACTGGTGTGCGGTATATATGGGGCTGTACTATGTATATAGGGTCACTGGTGTGCGGTATATATGGGGCTGTACTATGTATATAGGGTCACTGGTGTGCGGTATATATGGGGCTGTACTATGTATATAGGGTCACTGGTGTACGGTATATATGGGGCTGTACTATGTATATAGGGTCACTGGTGTACGGTATATATGGGGCTGTACTATGTATATAGGGTCACTGGTGTACGGTATATATGGGGCTGTACTATGTATATAGGGTCACTGGTGTACAGTATATATGGGGCTGTACTATGTATATAGGGTCACTGGTGTACAGTATATATGGGGCTGTACTATGTATATAGGGTCACTGGTGTACAGTATATATGGGGCTGTACTATGTATATAGGGTCACTGGTGTACAGTATATATGGGGCTGTACTATGTATATAGGGTCACTGGTGTACAGTATATATGGGGCTGTACTATGTATATAGGGTCACTGGTGTACAGTATATATGGGGCTGTACTATGTATATAGGGTCACTGGTGTACAGTATATATGGGGCTGTACTATGTATATAGGGTCACTGGTGTACAGTATATATGGGGCTGTACTATGTATATAGGGTCACTGGTGTACAGTATATATGGGGCTGTACTATGTATATAGGGTCACTGGTGTACGGTATATATGGGGCTGTACTATGTATATAGGGTCACTGGTGTACGGTATATATGGGGCTGTACTATGTATATAGGGTCACTGGTGTACGGTATATATGGGGCTGTACTATGTATATAGGGTCCCTGGTGTACGGTATATATGGGGCTGTACTATGTATATAGGGTCCCTGGTGTACGGTATATATGGGGCTGTACTATGTATATAGGGTCCCTGGTGTACGGTATATATGGGGCTGTACTATGTATATAGGGTCCCTGGTGTACGGTATATATGGGGCTGTACTATGTATATAGGGTCCCTGGTGTACGGTATATATGGGGCTGTACTATGTATATAGGGTCACTGGTGTACGGTATATATGGGGCTGTACTATGTATATAGGGTCACTGGTGTACGGTATATATGGGGCTGTACTATGTATATAGGGTCACTGGTGTACGGTATATATGGGGCTGTACTATGTATATAGGGTCACTGGTGTACGGTATATATGGGGCTGTACTATGTATATAGGGTCACTGGTGTGCGGTATATATGGGGCTGTACTATGTATATAGGGTCACTGGTGTGCGGTATATATGGGGCTGTACTATGTATATAGGGTCACTGGTGTGCGGTATATATGGGGCTGTACTATGTATATAGGGTCACTGGTGTACGGTATATATGGGGCTGTACTATGTATATAGGGTCACTGGTGTACGGTATATATGGGGCTGTACTATGTATATAGGGTCACTGGTGTACGGTATATATGGGGCTGTACTATGTATATAGGGTCACTGGTGTACGGTATATATGGGGCTGTACTATGTATATAGGGTCACTGGTGTACAGTATATATGGGGCTGTACTATGTATATAGGGTCACTGGTGTACAGTATATATGGGGCTGTACTATGTATATAGGGTCACTGGTGTACAGTATATATGGGGCTGTACTATGTATATAGGGTCACTGGTGTACAGTATATATGGGGCTGTACTATGTATATAGGGTCACTGGTGTACAGTATATATGGGGCTGTACTATGTATATAGGGTCACTGGTGTACAGTATATATGGGGCTGTAGTATGTATATAGGGTCACTGGTGTACAGTATATATGGGGCTGTAGTATGTATATAGGGTCACTGGTGTACAGTATATATGGGGCTGTACTATGTATATAGGGTCACTGGTGTACAGTATATATGGGGCTGTACTATGTATATAGGGTCACTGGTGTACAGTATATATGGGGCTGTACTATGTATATAGGGTCACTGGTGTACAATATATATGGGGCTGTACTATGTATATAGGGTCACTGGTGTACAGTATATATGGGGCTGTACTGTGTATATAGGGTCACTGGTGTAGAGTATATGTGAGGCTGTACTATGTATATAGGGTCACTGGTGTACAGTATATATGGGGCTGTACTATGTATATAGGGTCACTGGTGTACAGTATATATGGGGCTGTACTGTGTATATAGGGTCACTGGTGTACAGTATATATGGGGCTGTACTATGTATATAGGGTCACTGGTGTACAGTATATATGGGGCTGTACTATGTATATAGGGTCACTGTTGTACAGTATATATGGGGCTGTACTGTGTATATAGGGTCACTGGTGTACTGTATATATGGGGCTGTACTGTGTATATAGGGTCACTGGTGTACGGTATATATGGGGCTGTACTGTGTATATAGGGTCACTGGTGTACGGTATATATGGGGCTGTACTGTGTATATAGGGTCACTGGTGTACGGTATATATGGGGCTGTACTGTGTATATAGGGTCACTGGTGTACGGTATATATGGGGCTGTACTGTGTATATAGGGTCACTGGTGTACGGTATATATGGGGCTGTACTATGTATATAGGGTCACTGGTGTACGGTATATATGGGGCTGTACTATGTATATAGGGTCACTGGTGTACGGTATATATGGGGCTGTACTATGTATATAGGGTCACTGGTGTACGGTATATATGTGGCTGTACTATGTATATAGGGTCACTGGTGTACAGTATATATGGGGCTGTACTATGTATATAGGGTCACTGGTGTACAGTATATATGGGGCTGTACTATGTATATAGGGTCACTGGTGTACAGTATATATGGGGCTGTACTGTGTATATAGGGTCACTGGTGTACAGTATATATGGGGCTGTACTGTGTATATAGGGTCACTGGTGTACAGTATATATGGGGCTGTACTGTGTATATAGGGTCACTGGTGTACAGTATATATGGGGCTGTACTATGTATATAGGGTCACTGGTGTACAGTATATATGGGGCTGTACTATGTATATAGGGTCACTGGTGTACAGTATATATGGGGCTGTACTATGTATATAGGGTCACTGGTGTACAGTATATAAGGATCTGTACTATGTATATAGGGTCACTGGTGTACAGTATATATGGGGCTGTACTATGCATATAGGGTCACTGGTGTACAGTATATATGGGGCTGTATTATGCATATAGGGTCACTGGTGTACAGTATATATGGGGCTGTACTATGTATATAGGGTCACTGTTGTACAATATATATGGGGCTGTACTATGTATATAGGGTCACTGGTGTACAGTATATATGGGGCTGTACTATGTATATAGGGTCACTGGTGTACAGTATATATGGGGCTGTACTATGTATATAGGGTCACTGGTGTGCAGTATATATGGAGCTGTACTATGTATATTGGGTCACTGGTGTGCAGTATAAATGGGGCTGTACTATGTATATAGGGTCACTGGTGTACAGTATATTTTGGGCTGTACTATGTATATATTGTCACTGGTGTACAGTATATATGGGGCTGTACTATGTATATAGGGTCACTGGTGTACAGTATATATGGGGCTGTACTATGTATATAGGGTCACTGGTGTACAGTATATATGGGGCTGTACTATGTATATAGGGTCACTGGTGTACAGTATATATGGGGCTGTACTATGTATATAGGGTCACTGGTGTACAGTATATATGGGGCTGTACTATGTATATAGGGTCACTGGTGTACAGTATATATGGGGCTGTACTATGTATATAGGGTCACTGGTGTACAGTATATATGGGGCTGTACTATGTATATAGGGTCACTGGTGTACAGTATATATGGGGCTGTACTATGTATATAGGGTCACTGGTGTACAGTATATATGGGGCTGTACTATGTATATAGGGTCACTGGTGTACAGTATATATGGGGCTGTACTATGTATATAGGGTCACTGGTGTACAGTATATATGGGGCTGTACTATGTATATAGGGTCACTGGTGTACAGTATATATGGGGCTGTACTATGTATATAGGGTCACTGGTGTACAGTATATATGGGGCTGTACTATGTATATAGGGTCACTGGTGTACAGTATATATGGGGCTGTACTATGTATATAGGGTCACTGGTGTACAGTATATATGGGGCTGTACTATGTATATAGGGTCACTGGTGTACAGTATATATGGGGCTGTACTATGTATATAGGGTCACTGGTGTACAGTATATATGGGGCTGTACTATGTATATAGGGTCACTGGTGTACAGTATATATGGGGCTGTACTATGTATATAGGGTCACTGGTGTACAGTATGGATCTGTACTATGTATATAGGGTCACTGGTGTACAGTATATATGGGGCTGTACTATGTATATAGGGTCACTGGTGTACGGTATATATGGTTCTGTACTATGTATATAGGGTCACTGGTGTACGGTATATATGGATCTGTACTATGTATATAGGGTCACTGGTGTACGGTATATATGGTTCTGTACTATGTATATAGGGTCACTGGTGTACGGTATATATGGATCTGTACTATGTATATAGGGTCACTGGTGTACGGTATATATGGATCTGTACTATGTATATAGGGTCACTGGTGTACGGTATATATGGATCTGTACTGTGTATATAGGGTCACTGGTGTACGGTATATATGGTTCTGTACTGTGTATATAGGGTCACTGGTGTACGGTATATATGGTTCTGTACTGTGTATATAGGGTCACTGGTGTACGGTATATATGGTTCTGTACTGTGTATATAGGGTCACTGGTGTACGGTATATATGGTTCTGTACTGTGTATATAGGGTCACTGGTGTACTGTATATATGGGGCTGTACTGTGTATATAGGGTCACTGGTGTACTGTATATATGGGGCTGTACTATGTATATAGGGTCACTGGTGTACTGTATATATGGTGATATACTATGTATATAGGGTCACTGTTGTACAGTATATAAGGGGCTGTACTATGTATATAGGGGTCACTGGTGTACGGTATATATGGGGCTGTACTATGTATATAGGGTCACTGGTGTAAGGTATATATGGGGCTGTACTATGTATATAGGGTCACTGGTGTACGGTATATATGGATCTGTACTATGTATATAGGGTCACTGGTGTACGGTATATATGGGGATGTACTGTGTATATAGGGTCACTGGTGTACGGTATATATGGTTCTGTACTGTGTATATAGGGTCACTGGTGTACGGTATATATGGGGCTGTACTATGTATATAGGGTCACTGGTGTACGGTATATATGGGGCTGTACTATGTATATAGGGTCACTGGTGTACAGTATATATGGGGCTGTACTATGTATATAGGGTCACTGGTGTACGGTATATATGGGGCTGTACTATGTATATAGGGTCACTGGTGTACGGTATATATGGGGCTGTGCTATGTATATAGGGTCACTGGTGTACGGTATATATGGGGCTGTACTATGTATATAGGGTCACTGGTGTACGGTATATATGGGGCTGTGCTATGTATATAGGGTCACTGGTGTACGGTATATATGGGGCTGTACTATGTATATAGGGTCACTGGTGTACAGTATATAGGGGGCTGCGCTATGTATATAGGGTCCCTGGTGTACGGTATATAAGGGGCTGCGCTATGTATATAGGGTCACTGGTGTACAGTATATAGGGGGCTGCGTTATGTATATAGGGTCCCTGGTGTACAGTATATACGGGACTGTGCTATGTATATAGGGTCACTGGTGTACAGTATATATGGATCTGTACTATGTATATAGGGTCCCTGTGTACAGTATATATGGGACTTTACTATGTATATAGGGTCCCTGGTGTACAGTATATAGGACTGTACTATGTATATAGGATCACTGGTGTACAGTATATAGGACTGTACTATGTATATAGTGTCACTGGTGTACAGTATGTAAGGTTCTGTACTGTGTATATAGGGTCCCTGGTGTACAGTATATATGGGGCTGTACTGTGTATATAGGGTCACTGGTGTAGAGTATATGTGGGGCTGTACTATGTATATAGGGTCACTGGTGTACTGTATATATGGGGCTGTGCTATGTATATAGGGTCACTGGTGTACAGTATATATGGGGCTGCGCTATGTATATAGGGTCACTGGTGTACAGTATATATGGGGCTGCGCTATGTATATAGGGTCACTGGTGTACAGTATATAGGGGGCTGCGCTATGTATATAGGGTCCCTGGTGTACAGTATATATGGGACTGTGCTATGTATATAGGGTCACTGGTGTACAGTATATATGGATCTGTACTATGTATATAGGGTCCCTGGTGTACAGTATATATGGGACTTTACTATGTATATAGGGTCCCTGGTGTACAGTATATATGGGACTTTACTATGTATATAGGATCACTGGTGTACAGTATATAGGACTACTATGTATATAGGATCACTGGTGTACAGTATATAGGACTGTACTGTGTATATAGGGTCACTGGTGTACAGTATGTAAGGTTCTGTACTGTGTATATAGGGTCCCTGGTGTACAGTATATATGGGGCTGTACTGTGTATATAGGGTCACTGGTGTAGAGTATATATGGGGATGTACTATGTATATAGGGTCACTGGTGTACAGTATATATGGGGCTGTACTATGTATATAGGGTCACTGGTGTACAGTATATATGGGGCTATACTATGTATATAGGGTCACTGGTGTACTGTATATATGGGGATGTACTATCTATATAGGGTCACTGGTGTACAGTATATATGGGGCTGTGCTGTGTATATAGGGTCACTGGTGTACAGTATATATGGGGCTGTACTGTGTATATAGGGTCACTGGTGTACAGTATATATGGGGCTGTACTGTGTATATAGGGTCACTGGTGTACAGTATATATGGGGCTGTACTGTGTATATAGGGTCACTGGTGTACAGTATATATGGGGCTGTACTGTGTATATAGGGTCACTGGTGTACAGTATATATGGGGCTGTACTGTGTATATAGGGTCACTGGTGTACAGTATATATGGGGCTGTACTGTGTATATAGGGTCACTGGTGTACAGTATATATGGGGCTGTACTGTGTATATAGGGTCACTGGTGTACAGTATATATGGGGCAGTACTGTGTATATAGGGTCACTGGTGTACAGTATATATGGGGCTGTACTGTGTATATAGGGTCACTGGTGTACAGTATATATGGGGCAGTACTGTGTATATAGGGTCACTGGTGTACAGTATATATGGGGCTGTACTGTGTATATAGGGTCACTGGTGTTCGGTATATATGGGGCTGTACTATGTATATAGGGTCACTGGTGTACGGTATATATGGGACTGTACTATGTATATAGGGTCACTGGTGTACAGTATATATGGGGCTATACTATGTATATAGGGTCACTGGTGTACAGTATATATGGGGCTATACTATGTATATAGGGTCACTGGTGTACTGTATATATGGGGATGTACTATGTATATAGGGTCACTGGTGTACAGTATATATGGGGATGTACTATGTATATAGGGTCACTGGTGTACAGTATATATGGGGCTGTGCTATGTATATAGGGTCACTGGTGTACAGTATATATGGGGCTGTGCTATGTATATAGGGTCACTGGTGTACAATATATATGGGGCTGTACTATGTATATAGGGTCACTGGTGTACAGTATATATGGGGAAGTACTATGTATATAGGGTCACTGGTGTACAGTATATATGGGGCTGTGCTATGTATATAGGGTCACTGGTGTACAGTATATATGGGGCTGTGCTATGTATATAGGGTCACTGGTGTACAGTATATATGGGGCTGTGCTATGTATATAGGGTCACTGGTGTACAGTATATATGGGGCTGTGCTATGTATATAGGGTCACTGGTGTACAATATATATGGGGCTGTACTATGTATATAGGGTAATTGGGGGATATTTATCATTGGCTTTATATCACTTCAATGTTCTAAATGTCCTTGCAAATTTTGTGCAATTTAATGGGTTTTTTTTTGCGCAACTTTTTAGAATGTCTTTCAAAGTTGTGTACTGTTTGGTGCACCGTACCCAACTTTTTGCAGGGGAGCACTTTGTATTATTTGCGCAAATAAAATGTAGAATTTTATATTTTCCTGCTCAAAGCCTATTTTTATTTTATTTTTTTTTTTATTTGTTTTCCTTTTTTTAATTTTTTTATTTTTTATTTTTTTCTGCAAACCTACACAACCTAATAGGTCACGTACAAAAGTGTCAGATGCCGGAGCACAAAGCTTAAACCTATCTCTGCAGTTCACTGGTTTCTATAATTGCGCAAAATGTATCAAGTCCTGTGCAATACACGAAGCAAACGGGTCAAATCTTTACGACCTGACACCAACATTGATAAATGTCCCCATTGTCACTGTAGTTCTGTATATATGTGATGGCTCTATGTATATAGGGTATATTAGTGCACATTATATATGGGACTGGTTCTATGTATATAGGGTCTGTGGGGGAGATTTATCAAAACCTGTCCAGAGGAAAAGTTGCTGAGTTGCCCATAGCAACCAATCAGATCGCTTCTTACAGTTTTCAGAGGCCTTTAAAAAAAAAAAAAAAAGCGATCTGATTGGTTTCTATGGGGAAAGGGTCAACTTTTCCTCTGAACAGGTTTTGATAAATGTCCCCGTTATGTCCTAGAATGGCCCCAGGCAATCTGGTTGCTATGGGCGACGCAGCAACTTTCCCCTGGACGGGTTTTGATTAATCTTCCCCTGTGTCACCAGTATACAGTATATATTACATTATACCGTATATATTACAGGGATGTGGATATCCTATAGCCTGACGCCCGGGACATGCAGTGTCGGGTGGGTAAATTCTTTAGACTTTTAGCCCTGCTTTCCGGGAAGCAGATCCAGGGCTCCTGTAATGAGGAAAACTGTGTCCCTAGAGCACCCAGGGGTTGAATGTGCCGCTCTGGGATCTAGGACTCGCATCCCGGATTCCCTGAGCGAGCGCGGCTTTAGAGCGGACAGGTCTCCTCTCTCCATGTTCCCGATCCTGTATGGTCCTGCCTGCCTGTAGGGTGCAAGAACACACCCAAAATCGGTCCCAGACAAACTTTGCCTTGCATCCTGCCATTCCTCCCAGCTGCTCTTTTTCTCCCTGCTTGTAGGTCATGCGCCCATTCCCTGCCTAATTCCCTAAGGACCAGTGTACGGACTCAAAAGTTGATCCTTTGCAACTGTACGACCCCCAGAAAGTTTCCTGCATGAGTCCCGTTCATCATAAAAAGGCTTGTGCACAGAACTTGTTGGGTGTCCTATGGTTGCCTCGGCAACAATACCGCCCAGTATCAGCTGCCTCTCTCTGCTCCGAACTGCAGATCTTCCAGGAGAGAAGCTTCAGGTACCTAAAAAAACCTCATGTCATCCACATTTTGTCATCCACATTTTTCCAACACTATTTTTCATACACAGAAATAAAATAAATGAGTCGAACAAGTCAAAGAACAGTTAAAAAAGGGGAAACTTTATTTTTTATTATTCCAGTGTTTGTGTAGGGATTTTTGTAACCTCCCATCACTCACAAAGAGCGGACAGTAACACCTCAGGACAGGAAAAACCTCCAGAGGGGAGGAAACCTGTAGGGAATCCATGGCTACTGTACTACCCTTCCTCTGGGCATACTAAAGGAGGTTACCTCTAGAATTTGGGCAAAGTGTCTGTGTATGTGCGTGATTCCAGGGGTTATGTCTTCATCCAACTTCTTGCTGTAGGTCCGGAAATGAGACTCCACATCCTGGAAATACTGCATCTAAGAGAGAAAAACAAAAGAAAAGAAAGATAATTTCCATGTTTATTATAGAAATGTACATGGAACGACACTAACCAAACCTGTGTATGAATCTGCATTCCCGGGTCCCTACAGTGTCCAGCATGGGCCCCTCACTGATGAACAATGAGCAGGAGCCGTGTTATTTCTGCTCAGTGCTGCTCTCTGGTGGACAGTGGTTATGACATCACATGTGTGACACGCTGCTCCTCCTGGGAGTTCTATGTGAGCAGTGCTGCTCTCTGATTGGCTGAAATCCAGAAAGCTTTTTAAAATTAGCTGGATGACTGTTACCTAAGGGATTTTTCTATAAGGTTTATTAAAATGGCGCTACTCTCTATGGGGTGTGTTATATTTGTTTCTCCTCACCAGACACTCAGTATATGTGATGTCATTTTGTGGCACCCAACAGCCTGGGCCCGTAGGTTTCTTACACAGATCAGTGCTGCTCCGACAGGATCAATGAGCAGCGCTGGCTGCTGGGACGTCTGATGAGTGACGCTCTGGACCAGTGTTTCCCAGGCAGGGTGCCCCCAGCTTTTGCAAAACTACATCTCCCAGCAAGCCTGTTCAGCCGTAGGCTGTATCGCCGCGTATGTAAATGTCAGAACTATTTGAAATATAACATTAATTAAACCGCATGGTCAATGGTGTAAACGTAAAAAAAAATCAAAGAATTGCAGTTTTTTTGGTCACTTTATATACCAGAAAAAGAATAGTAAAAAGTGATTAGAAAGTCCCATCAAAACAAAAATGGTACCAATAAAACTACAGATTACAGATACAGCACAATAAAATGAGCCCTCATTCATATCCGTATACGGGAAAATAAGTCATGGGTGTCAGAAGAGGACAATTCTACCCAGACTAATAGTGGAGACTATTATAAACATTGTGGGAGATTTATCAAAACCTCTGCAAACACTGGTGTACGGCAGTGCTGGACAAATGTATGAATAAAGGGTGTGAATCTAGGAACTAGCAAAAAACAGGTAAGGAGCCTGTATCCCGCATGTCACACCACTTGTTGTCATATGATCAGGCATTAGTGTCCCCTCATCTCTCTGTGTGTCACAGTCATTAGTGTCCCCTCATCTCTCTGTGTGTCAGTCATTAGTGTCCCCTCATCTCTGTGTGTCAGTCATTAGTGTCCCCTCATCTCTCTGTGTCACAGTCATTAGTGTCCCCTCATCTCTCTGTGTGTCACAGTCATTAGTGTCCCCTCATCTCTCTGTGTGTCACAGTCATTAGTGTCCCCTCATCTCTCTGTGTGTCAGTCATTAGTGTCCCCTCATCTCTCTGTGTGTCACAGTCATTAGTGTCCCCTCATCTCTCTGTGTCACAGTCATTAGTGTCCCCTCATCTCTCTGTGTCACAGTCATTAGTGTCCCCTCATCTCTCTGTCTGTCAGTCATTAGTGTCCCCTCATATCTCCCTGTGTCAGTCATTAGTGTCCCCTCATCTCTCTGTGTGTCAGTCATTAGTGTCTCCTCCTCTCTCTGTGTCACAGTGATTAGTGTCCCCTCATCTCTCTGTGTCACAAGCATTAGTGTCCCCTCCTCTCTGTGTCACAGTCATTAGTGTCCCCTCATCTCTGTCACAGTCATTAGTGTCCACTCATCTCTGTGTCACAGTTATTAGTGTCCCCTCCTCTCTCTCTGTGTCACAGTCATTAGTGTCCCCTCCTCTCTCTCTGTGTCACAGTCATTAGTGTCCCCTCCTCTCTCTCCGTGTCACAGGCATTAGTGTCCCCGCATCTGTCAGTCATTAGTGTCCCCTCATTTCCCCCTGTGTCACAGGCATTATTGTCTTAGTGTCCCCTTAAAGCATTTCTTCGTTCTATCTGTTTCGCAGACTCCTGTATGGCAGATTAGCTTCTCTGCCTTTCAGAAGCCTGGGAAAGCTAAATGGCACACATGGTGACAGCAATATCAGGAGGACCAAGATGGTGGCATAGAAGCTTCACTGCTGAGGTGCCGTGCAGTACCGACACGAGTCCTCCTGCATTTTCCATCGGCCCCCCATGGTTATGTGCAGTCCTCGGCCTCCATGTCCTCCTCACACTTCTCCGTCTATTAGGAAGTAAAGCCGCTACCCGGATGTTCCTACGGGTATGCACCGCAAAGGATGAAGGCGGGAAATGTGAGAGATGGCAGAGGAGGGAACGGCCCTGACTGATTTCAGTATCAGGGGCCAACGCTAATCCCCCGATTGCGACTATTAACCGTGTAGATGCCTCTTTCAAATTGTAATTTGCTGCCTAGAATGTCAGAGAGGCTTTACAACCAAATCTGCACCAATCCTGCAGGGTATGAACCCGGCTTTAAAGGTGGAGATGCACAGAATTGTTGCTCTGGTTGTAACCTGATCGTCACATTAAGCTCCGGTGTCACATTCCTCGCCGTATTGTGCACAGCAGTGAGAAATGTCGCACGTCCGATAACATGCAGAGGATTCAGTAATATGTAGCTTCCAGAATACTGCAGTAAATGATAAAGCGGCCGCCTGTACGTTTAGATAAAGATATTTTTTAGGTAAATTCATGTTTGTTGCTAAATACATTTTCAGCCGACCTGTTAATCATCAACGTTCAGATGAATTAAACTGAATTTTAGCTGTCGAAAATTCTGCCTCAAATCTCAAATCTGCCACAAAATCGAAGTTCAATATGTGTGAACTTACGTTTAGGGTCTATTCACACGGGCGGAATTCTGTCTGAAATGAATGGGATTCCGCACTCCCGTTTAAAATATTAATATATATTAAAATATAACGTTAAGGAAACCGCAGGGTCAGTGGCGTTAATAATAATAAAAAAAAAAAATGATATAGTCCAGTATTGCTGATTTTTGGTCACTTCATATAGCCGAAAACAAAAAGTGATCAAAAAGGCCCATCAAAACAGAAATGGTGCCCCCTGCATTTTTCTGCACAGCACTCCGGCAGTACCCCAGAAGGGGGCCTGCTGATCCTTGCACAAAGCGGTGGCTGCCAACCCCCCCTCAATGTATCCCATAGAACTACATGGGGCATGTTGACCTAGTGCTGGGCGGTATGACCAAAAATGTGTGTCACGGTATTTTTCAAACTTATGGTGGTATTTAACGGTATTTTTTTCCCCACTCATATCCCCCTAATACCCCCCCCCCCCCCCCCCCCACTCGAATTAATTATAAGCTGCAGTGCGCTGGGGAACTATTCATATATGACCCGCGGGTGCTGCTCTGCTTCCGCGGGCACAGGACTTCTGTTCGGAGTACGGAAGCTGTCATCTTCCCCTGCAACCGCAGAAAGTTCTGCAGCGCCTGCGGCCCACTGGCTTTCTGCGCTTGCAGGGGGAGGTGACAGCTTCCGTTCTCCGAACAGAAGTCCTGCGCCCGCGGCTCACAACTCCTTCATTTCCAGCGCCCGCGGCTCACAGGAGGAGGAGAGCAGCGCCTGCAGGTAACAACAACATGATTAGTTCCCCGATGTGGGGACAGCGCTGCCTTCATTCGAGGAGGGGGAGGAGCCCGACCGGTATTGCGATATAGAGAAAAATTCATATCGTACAGAAAAAACATACCGGTATTCGGTATGAACCGGTATACCGTCCAGCACTATGTTGACCGCCACTTCCTGCAGTGGTCTGCTCACCCCCTTCCTGAGGACCGCCAGGGTGCTGTGTAGGAGAACACGGGGCGTCCCAGCGGTTGGACTATCCGCAATCTAAAACCTATCCTTTGGATTGGTTCTTAGGCTTGTGTACTTGGACCTCAGTGCAGGCCGCGAGTCTGTAATTGTGCACCCTGCCTCAGGCAGGCTAAAGCAATAGAGCGCCAATCTCATAGATCAACATAATGCTTATACAATTGATTATAATGGGCCCCCTAGAGGTTAGAAATATATATAAAATGCCTTCCCATTTAACAATAAAAAAAAAAATTTATGTGCATGGTTTTTTTTTTTGTTCTTTTTTTGACAATTAATTTTATTGTGAACTTAGCTTTACCATTCCCCGAGCGTGAATTTTTTTTTCTAAATCCACTAGTGCCAGAAAGTTAAACAAATCTGTAAATTACTTCTATTTAAAAAAAATCTTAATCCTTTCAGTACTTATTAGCTTTTCTTTTTGGAACACAGAGCTGGAACTGTCCAGAGTAGGAGAAAATCCCCATAGCAAACATATGCTGCTCTGGACAGTTCCTAAAATGGACAGAGATGTCAGCAGAGAGCACTGTGCTCGTGATGTCAGCAGAGAGCTCTGTGTTCCAAAAAGAAAAGAATTTCCTCTGTAGTGTTCAGGAGCTAATAAATACTGGAAGGATTAAGATTTTTTTTAATAGAAGTAATTTACAAATCTGTTTAACTTTCTGGCACCAATTGATAAGAAGAAAAAAAAAAAAAAAAGTTTTTTCCACCGGAGTACCCCTTTAATCTTCTGTGTGCCCTGACGCTGATGTGAAGGGAGCTTTGATGTGAGGAAGGTGCCTTCAGCTGTTGCAAAACTACAACTCCCAGCATGGCCGGACAGCCGAAGGCTGTCCGGCCATGCTGAGAGTTGTAGTTTTGCAACAGCAGGAGGTGCACTGGTTAGGAAGCACTGCCATAGACATTACCAATCTGCTTACAAAACATGACACATCTGGGCTCGACTCCCTATTCCTTGATCTCCCCGAGGCCGCGTCCATTTGCGCCGTTTCCCGTTTGTGTGTTTTCCGCAGGGTGTTTTGTAAACTTCCCATAAACCGGTTTGTGCGCCCAGCGTCACTGTGTACTAAACAGCTATGCGGACAGACTGCTGGGACTTGGCATACGGTAGTTACACACATGCCTGGCATTGCTCTGGCACTTTGTTCTTTATTAGAGTCACTGATGGTGTTGGCACGCCGTCTTGTTATGCTTATATCTCGTATAAGTTTACCAATGCGCAAGCTGTGAAATTCACGCTGCTTTTCTAAGCGAATGCAGAGCCAAAGGCGGCAAATTCTGCGACGTCTCCTTTTTTTTTTTTTTTTTCTTCAATTGATGATTTCAGGATACTGGGACTTCTCCTTTTTCATTTATTTAATTTTATTTTTTGCTCAATTTGATAGAGACTTCTCCATATTTATTTATTTTTATTTATTAAATGTCTTTGATCAATTTGATAAGAGATTTCTCCATATTTATTTATTTATATTTATTAAATTTTTTGATCAATTTGATAGAGACTTCTCCTTATTTATTTATTAATTTATTAAATTTTTTGCTCAATTTGATACAGAGAGACTTCTCCTTTTTTTTGTTGTTGCTCAATGTGGTGCTTTTAGGGTATTTGTATTTGTGTGCAGTGTATGTGGAGCTTTTGTTTTACAGTATGACGTTTCTGCTAGAGATGAGCGAATTTACAGTACAAATCGGAATCTCAAGGATAGGCGGATCGGTTAGTTTTGTCTAGAATTATCGGAGTACCTGGAGATTGCCCGGTCTTCCTAGTTAAACCTTGTAGGAGAGGAAAAGCAAGGATGACTCTCCCGTCCTCATATCCCGCACTAACTATTCTCTGCACTTGCCTCGCGGACAGTTGTCAGGATGTTTAAAACTCCCGGGCAATCTATGCAGCCAGAGAGAAATGTGATCTGGGGATGTATCAGAAGTCCCATAGACTTACAATGGACTTCTGACAAACGCCCCACCCTCACAATTGTGGGATAGGTTAGGGTTGCTTTAACTTTCACTATATTTTAAGTTAACCTATAAGTAACATGTATAAAGTTTTTGTATAAAGCCGTGTCCAGACATACTTCATATATATATATATATATATATATATATATATATATATATATATATATATATATATATATATATTACAGACCAAAACTTTGGACACACCTTCTCATTCAAAGAGTTTTTTTTATTTTCATGACTATGAATATTGTAGATTCACACTGAAGGCATCAAAACTATGAATTAACACATGTGGAATTATAGACATAACAAAAAAGTGTGAAAATCTGTCATATTCTAGGTTCTAGCCACCTTTTTGCTTTGATTACTGCTTTACACACTCTTGGCATTCTCTTGATGAGCTTCAAGAGGTAGTCACCTGAAATGGTTTTCCAACAGTCTTGAAGGAGTTCCCAGAGATGTTTAGCACTTGTTGGCCCCTTTTTGCCTTCACTCTGCGGTCCAGCTCACCCCAAACCATCTCGATTGTGTGTGTGTGTGTGTGTGTGTATATATATATATATATATATATATATATATATATATATATATATATATATATGAAGTATGTCTGGACACGGCTGGAGATATTTCGATAAAACTTTATACATGTTACTTATAGGTTACATATATGCTGCATGATCTGAGGAAAATGTGTGATTGCGAGTATAAGGGAAAAATTTCGATTTCGATATGTGATTGCAATATAATAAACAAATGGTGAAATTCCCCCCCCCCCAGTTCATATCCAATCCCCTTATTTAATAAAGCCAACCCCTGCCCCTTAATTTCATGTACAATGACTGAACATAAAATGAAGGGGATTGGCTATGAAACGGGGAGAAATTAGCTTAAAGGGGTACTGCGCTGCTCAGCGTTTGGAACAAACTGTTACGAACGAAGGCGCCTGGAGCTCATGACGTCATAGCCCCACCCCCTCATGATGTCACGCCCCACCCTCTCAATGCAAGTCTATGGGAGGGACAGCCATTGCCTTGCATTGAGGGGGGGCGCGACCATGACGTGACGAGGGGTGGGGGGGGGGGCGTTGCCGAACCCCGCAAAGCGAAAACAGCGTTCGGAGCATTTATTTCTAAACTCTTGCCATTGGAGTACCCCTTTATGGAATTCCCCCCACAAAACGTTTCTTTTGAGTCATTTTTCCCGTTTAGTTTGTCATTGTTCGAAATCCCTACAAATATATTCTAATTGTGCATATTTCTATCCGCATTATGGATGCAAGTCCTGGTCTTTACCAACGTTGGGGTTGGGGTACTGACATTTCTTCCTATTGGGTCAGTGTTTCCCAACCAGGGTGCCTCCAGCTGTTGCAAAACTTCAACTCCCAGCAAGCCCGGACAGCCTTTGGCGCCCTGGTTGGGAAACAGTGTATTAGGTAGAAGCCCCCCGTAGGTAGGTAGTCAGGGAACTACTTATTAGGCAGATTCCTCTGTTAGTTCCCCCCCAATAAGTCCCTTCAAAAAGAAAATAATTTAATAATCCTATTCGCTTCCCTCCGCTACTGCACCGAGGCCTCTGCATCCTGCAGGACCTTCTCCGGTACTCCACAGGATGATGTCATTTCCTTGCCCAGCAGGTCCTTCACCACTCCAGATAACGGGGTGAAATATGAAGAGGCCTCAGCGGAGGGAAGCGGAGAAGGATTATTTTATTTTTTATGCTCGGGGACATTTGATCAAGTACAAGTACTTTTGCTAATGTTGCAAATACTAGTATCAGGACATCCCTACTTGAAATGCACCAAATATATCACAGTGGCTCATGTTGGTTACCAAATCTGCATCTGTACACTGTCCTAAGTTGAGTTTTTTTTTTTTTGTTTTTTTTTTTAAGGCCTAAACAAGGCCCCCAATTTTTGACACTTTTGTTGAACACACAGGCCCTCATTTACTATTACAAACCTGACAGACTTTGCCCTTATAAGTCTGGGCCTTTCTATTTAATTTGCAAAAAAAATATTTTCTGTGTGAATGCACCATTAACCCCTTAAGGACGCAGGACGTAAATGTACGTCCTGGTGAGGTGGTACTTAACGCACCAGGACGTACATTTACGTCCTAAGCATAACCGCGGGCATCGGAGCGATGCCCGTGTCATGCGCGGCTGATCCCGGCTGCTGATCGCAGCCAGGGACCCGCCGGCAATGGCCGACGCCCGCGATCTCGCGGGCGTCCGCCATTAACCCCTCAGGTGCCGGGATCAATACAGATCCCGGCATCTGCGGCAGTTCGCGATTTAAATGAACGATCGGATCGCCCGCAGCGCTGCTGCGGGGATTCGATCATTCATAACGCCGCACGGAGGTCCCCTCACCTTCCTCCGTGCGGCTCCCGGCGTCTCCTGCTCTGGTCTGTGATCGAGCAGACCAGAGCAGGAGATGACCGATAATACTGATCTGTTCTATGTCCTATACATAGAACAGATCAGTATTAGCAATCATGGTATTGCTATGAATAGTCCCCTATGGGGACTATTCAAGTGTAAAAAAAAATGTAAAAAAATGTAAAAGTAAAAGTAAAAAAAAGTGAAAAATCCCCTCCCCCAATAAAAAAGTAAAACGTCCGTTTTTTCCTATTTTACCCCCAAAAAGCGTAAAAAACATTTTTTATAGACATATTTGGTATCGCCGCGTGCGTAAATGTCTGAACTATTAAAATGTTAATGATCCCGTACGGTGAACGGCGTGAACGAAAAAAAATTTAAAAAGTCCAAAATTCCTACTTTTTTAATACATTTTATTAAAAAAAAATTTATAGAAAATGTATTAAAAGTTTTTTATATGCAAATGTGGTATCAAAAAAAAAAGTACAGATCATGGCGCAAAAAATGAGCCCCCATACCGCCACTTATACGGAAAAATAAAAAAGTTAGAGGTCATCAAAATAAAGGGATTATAAACGTACTAATTTGGTTAAAAAGTTTGTGATTTTTTTTTAAGCGCAACAATAATATAAAAGTATGTAATAATGGGTATCATTTTAATCGTATTGACCCTCAGAATAAAGAACACATGTTATTTTTACCATAAATTGTACGGCGTGAAAACAAAACCTTCCAAAATTAGCAAAATTGCGTTTTTCGTTTTAATTTCCCCACAAAAATAGTGTTTTTTGGTTGCGCCATCCATTTTATGATATAATGAGTTATGTCATTACAAAGGACAACTGGTCGCGCAAAAAACAAGCCCTCATACTAGTCTGTGGATGAAAATATAAAAGAGTTATGATTTTTAGAAGGCGAGGAGGAAAAAATGAAAACGTAAAAATTAAATTGTCTGAGTCCTTAAGGCCAAAATGGGTTAAAGGGATAAAAGGGATACTCAGGTGGGGAATGTTTTTTTTTTTTTCTAAATCAACTGGTGGCAGAAAGTTAAACAGATTTGTAAATGACTTCTATTAAAAAATCTTAATCCTTCTAGTACTTATCAGCTGCTATATTCTCCACAGAAAGTTGTGTAGTTCTTTCCAGTCTGACTACAGTGCTCTCTGCTGACACCTCTGTCCATGTCGGGAACTGTCTAGAGTAGTGATGAGCGGCATAGGCCATATTCGAAATTGCAATATTTCGTGAATATATTGACGAATATTTGTCCTATATTTGCGATATTCGCTATGTTCGTTCACTTTTTTTTCATGCCAAAATTCGTATTGAAGTTCGCATAGTGCGCATGCGCGATTATATCTTTCACCTAAAAGAAAGGTGGGATTAGTGTCCTCTGACTGAAACTGCCGATATTCGCCAATATTTGCCTATTTGCATATATTGGGAAAAAAAAGAAAACCCATATTCATCATTACGAATATATATCACTATATTCTAAATATTCGCGAAATCGCAAAGTGACGATATTCGCGGTAAAAAAAATTGCATTTCGAACATTCGCGCTCAACACTAGTCTGGAGCTGAAGCAAATCCCCCATAGCAAACCTCTTCTGCTTTGGACAGTTCCTGACCTGGACAGAGGTGTCAGCAGAGAGCACTGTGGTCAGACTGGAAAGAACTACACAACTTCCTCTGGAGCATACAGCAGCTGATAAGTACTGGAAGGATTTAAGATTTTTAAATAGAAATAATTTACAAATCTGTTTAACTTTCTGGCCCCAGTTGACTTGAAAATATTTCTTTTCCATCGGAGTACCCCTTTAACCCCTTAAGGACCAAGGACGTAGGAGTACGTCCTTGGTCCCGCTCCCGTGATATAACGCGGGGTCCCACGGTGACTCCGCATCATATCGTGGCGGGCCCGGCGTCATAGTGAAGCCGGGACCCGGCCGCTAATAGTGCGCGGCACTGATCGCGGTGCTGCACGCTATTAACCCTTTAGCCGCTTGCTCAAAGCTGAGCCACACGGCTAAAAGTGAAGGTAAAAACTGCTGGTTAACTCAGTGGGATGTTCGGGATAGCCGCGGCGAAATCGCGGCATCCTGAACAGCTTACAAGACAGCGGGAGGGCCCCTACCTGCCTCCTCGCTGTCCGATCGCCGAATGACTGCTCAGTGCCTGAGATCCAGGCCTGAGCAGTCATGCGGCAGAATCGTCGATCACTGGTTTCCTATGAGAAACCAGTGATCAATGATGATCAGTGTGTGCAGTGTTATAGGTCCCTATGAGATAACAATGATCAGTGTGTGCAGTGTTATAGGTCCCTATGGGATAACAATGATCAGTGTAAAAGATCAGTGTGTGCAGTGTTATAGGTCACTATGGGATAACAATGATCAGTGTGTGCAGTGTTATATGTCCCTATGGGAGCTATAACACTGCAAAAAAAAAAACCTCCCCTATTAAAAGTTTGAATCACCCCCCTTTTCCCATAAAAAAAAAAACAGTGTAAATAAAAATAAACATGTGGTATCGCCGTGTGCGAAAAGGTCCGAATTATAAAAATATATCATTAATTAAACCGCACGGTCAATGGCGTACGCGCAAAAAAAATCCAAAGTTCATAATAGTGCATTTTTGGTCACTTTTTATATCATTTAAAAATGAATAAAAAGCGATCAATAAGTCCTATCAATGCAAAAAATGGTACCGTTAAAAACTTCAGATCACGGCGCAAAAAATGAGCCCTCATACCGCCCCATACACGGAAAAATAAAAAAAGTTATAGGGGTCAGAAGATGACAATTTTAAACGTATACATTTTCCTGCATGTAGTTATGATTTTTTCCAGAAGTCCGACAAAATCAAACCTATATAAGTAGGGGATCATTTTAATCGTATGGACCTACAGAATAAAGATAAGGTGTCATTTTAACCAAAAAATGTACTACGTAGAAACGGAAGCCCCCAAAATTTACAAAACTGCGTTTTTTTTTCAATTTTGTCGCACAATGATTGTTTTTTCCGTTTCACCGTCGATGTTTGGGCAAAATGACTGACGTCATTACAAAGTAGAATTGGTGGCGCAAAAAATAAGCCATCATATGGATTTTTAGGTGCAAAATTGAGAGTTATGATTTTTTAAAAGGCAAGGAGCAAAAAAACGGAAGTGCAAAAACGGAAAAAACCCCGGTCCTTAAGGGGTTAAGGGTCATCAGGTTTTTTTTTTATTTATTTTTATTTTTTTTTATTTTTTAAAGCTGAACGGATGCCAAAAATGTGCACCGGATTGTCACAAAGTTTTGTAGAAAATTTTTCGTAAGGTATGTGAAGTATTTCTCATCGTACACACGTTCTGCAGCGTTCCCCTTATGATAAATGAGGACGTGGCCTTGCGCCTTCTCATTACATGGAGATGTCAGTGTTTTACAGTTCACTAGGTGTATTATCTGACACGCACTTACGTCATTGCACACTATTCCACCGTTACTACTGTTTGAGCCGGTTAATTTGTTACAGTGTATCGGTGTAGACACCCCTCTCGGAGCTGCGCAGGGCAGCATTAATCGCGCTTCTGTCCTGAGCTTTCCCAGCTTAATGGATCTTGCCTACACTGATGGGGTGCGTGAGAATATTACTAGCTCTAGGGGGGTGCCTCCAGCTGTTGCAAAACTACAACTCCCAGCATGCCCGGACAGCCGTTGGCTGTCCGGGCATGCTGGGAGTTGTAGTTATCCAACAGCGTGTCTAGCACCATTGGCTATATTTTACAAAATAGTGGTGCTGCTTTTGGGAACACAGCAAACTACACTGCTCCAAAAAATAAAAAATAAAGGGAACGCTTAAACAACACAATGTAACTCCAAGTCAATGACACTTCTGTGAAATCCCACTGTCCACTCAGGAAGAACACTGATTGACACTCAATTTCACATGCTGTTGTGCAAATGGAACAAACAACAGGTGGAAATTATAGACAATTAGCAAGACACCCCCCAATAAAGGAGTGGTTCTGCAGGTGGTGACCACAGACAACTTCTCAGTTCCTATGCTTCCTGGCTGATGTTTTGGTCACTTTTGAATGCTGGCGGTGCTTTCACTCTAGTGGTAGCATGAGGCGGAGTCTACAACCCACACAAGTGGCTCAGGTAGTGCAGCTCATCCAGGATGGCACATCAATGCAAGCTGTGGAAAGAAGGTTTGCTGTGTCTGTCGGCGTAGTGTCCGGAGCATGGAGGCGCTACCAGGAGACAGGACAGTACATCAGGAGACATGGAGGAGGCCGTAGGAGGGCAACAACCCAGCAGCAAGGAGGAGCACTGCTAGAGCCCAACAAAATGGCCTCAGCAGGCCACGAATGTGCATGTGTCCACTCAGACAGTCCACTCAGACTCCATGAGGGCCCGACCAGGTGGGGGTTGTACTTACAGCCCAACACCGTGCAGGACGTTTGGCATTTGCCAGAGAACACCAAGATTTGCGAATTTGCCACTGGTGCTCTTCACAGATGAAAGCAGGTTCACACTGAGCACATGTGATAGAGGTGACAGAGTCTGGAGACACCGTGGAGAACGTTCTGCTGCCTGTAACATCCTTCAGCATTACCAGTTTGGCAGTGGGTCAGTAATAGTGTGGGGTGGCATTTCTTTGGGAGGGCCGCACAGCCCTCCATGTGCTTGCCAGAGGTAGCCTGACTGCCATTAGGTACTGAGATGAGATCCTCAGACCCCTTGTGAGACCATATGCTGGTGCGGTTGGCCCTGGGTTCCTCCTAATGCAGGACAATGCTAGACCTCATGTGGCTGGAGTGTGTCAGCAGTTCCTGCAGGAGGAAGGCATTGCTGCTATGGACTGGCCCGCCCGTTCCCCTGAATCCGATTGAGCACATCTGGGATATCATGTCTTGCTCCATCCACCACAGACTGTCCAGGAGTTGGCGGATGCTTTAGTCCAGGTCTGGGAGGACATCCCTCAGGAGACCATCCTCCACCTCATCAGGATCATGCCCAGGCATTGTAGGGAGGTCATACGGGCACGTGGAGGCCACACACACTACTGAGCCTCATTGTGACTTGTATTAAGGACTTTACATAAAGTTGGATCAGCCTGTAGTGGGGTTTTCCACTGTGATTTTGAGTGTGACTCCATATCCAGACCTCCAGGGGTTGATAAATTTGATTTCCATTGATAATTTTTGTGTGATTTTGTTGTCAGCGCATTCAACTATGTAAAGAGGAAAGTATTTCATACGATCAGTTCATTCATTCAGATCTAGGATGTGTTATCTTAGGGCTCTCTTTATTTTTTGAGCACTGTACTTTCAGATCTTGCAAAACTACAACACCCAGCATGCCCAGACAGTCATACGTAAAGCTGTTCGTTCGTTCTGGCAATATCTGTCTTTCCGTCTTTTCACCTTTACACGTGAACACTCATCTTAGCTGAGCGTGTATGTGTTCTAAAGGAAGAGTATTAGGGAACAGTCAATCCTGCTGAAATTAATCGGATTGTCAAAATTTTTAATTGTTCTTTTTAATTGTTTGATTACGTTACATTGATCTGAGATCGGTGATCTTTTGCTTCAGTCTGGAATAATTATGGCTTGTACAGAGGCCTCTGACCAGAGGCTGTCCAGGAATGCTGGGAGTTGTAGTTTTGCAACAGCTGGAGACACCCTGCTTGGGAAACACGAAGCTTTCTCCTTACTATACAGTGACGCGTCTTTGTTAGAGGGTTAAATCTCAGGCGCATATTTGTCACAGGCGCATTTTGTCTGGCAGGAGGAATATGCGGTATCCATTTGTATATGGAAAGTTCTGTGCCCGGCCATGCTGACATTGCGGAGTGTTTATGTTGGCAGGGTCCTGTTCATTGACAATCTGACAGCGCAGACAGTTCATTGCTTTAGAGACCCTCTTCACTACACGTGGCGGTAACAGTGGCGGCGGCCATCTTGTTTATTTCTGATTCTATGGAAAATATTGGGTCTCAACGAGATGTATTCTTCTGCCATGTTGTTTATATACGTCTAGAAGTTATGCATGTCTAAGTTGGAAGTATCTAATGTTGGTGTGCAAAAAAATAAAAAAACAGCTACCCTGTGGTGCCGGGAGGGTGATGCCATACATTACACAAATACAGAAAGCTCTAAAATTCGTAAAATTCTCAAACTTTATTGAACATCTTGTAAAAACACCTTATTGGTGGATCCAACGCGTTTCAGATAGTTAACTGATCCTAAAGAAGCCCTATATAATGCACGCTAGACCTACAGCACCATTTGTTTTATTTCAGCACAGCTATGTTCATAGGTTTCATTACTGTAACTAGGTCATGTGATGACCAGTCTGGCTCTCCAAATCTTCCAGTGCTTAAAGGAGAACTTTAGTCGGAGTTCTCCTTTTAACGTGTCAGAGCAGGATGTACGTTATGGGTTCTGACTTTCCGTACTGATTTTCCGACTTTTTGTCGACATTGTCACCTACCTAACTTTTAGCCTCTGGATCCCGATGCAAAATCTGTAACAGGGCCCCATGTGCCAATTATAATACTGGTCTCTCATGGGGACAGATGTGCTTCAGGGGCCCCCTTTGGCATCAGGGCACCGATGCGACTGCTACTGCTGCACCCCTATAGCTTCACCCCAACTGTAAGCTCCATCTGCTATCTCTATGGGATCAGGATATATATATATATATATATATATATATATATATATATATATATTTACACCGCATTCCCCTTTTACTTTGATCACACATTGCATTTCTTGTTGCCATTTTTCTGTTTTTGCCTTGAGCATACCAAAATTGGGGCACAAAATGTGCTATTTATACCCCAATTGTGCTCCCCTCTTGTCAGTAGAGATCAGTTATTTTAAGGGGGGAGCTGGTATTACTGCTCTTTAGATTTATGACTTATTAGATACAGCAGCAGGAAGCCCTACCAATGCACAGTAGTTTCCATCAGAACAGGCTCCCTGCCGCCTTCCTTATCTACCAAGTCATAAATTTATTGAGCAGTAATACCAGCCCCCCCTTCACATCACAGGTCTCATCCCGTGCTGACAAGCGAAGAGCACAATTTGGGGTAATGTTAGCATCACTTGTTCCGCAATTTTGGTAAACTCGTGGCAAAAACAGAACGTCATAAAGCTAATAAGCAGTAATAACAGCCCCATGCCTTAACATCATTGGTCTCATCCTGTGCTGACAGGAGGGGTTGTGGGATTGGATGTCACAGCCTACATAAAGAAACCACAGCTAAAATGAATGGTCGGTTTACTTCAGATATTAAAGGGGTATTCCAGGACACGCCCCCTCCCATAGACAGGAATTGAGAGGGCGTGACATGATGGCTCGAGCGGGCGTGGCAGTGATGGCATTTTGAAAATGTTCAGAACCCTGGAGCACCCCTTTTAAATGGCTTTAGTTCCAGTCTCTAGCTGAGCAGTAGTAACCTGAAGAAAGAAGAGGAAATTACGGGATTGGTGTCAGGGCCGCTCCTTCAAGGCCCTGAATTAATTTCCCCTTTTCTCCCCTGTTATCTGCCGTCCTCATCTCCATAATTCAGTATTTGGGGAAGTTGTCACAACAGAAGTGTCGTCATAGAGGGCGAGTGCGCAGGCAAAGGTTAGGAGCCGTGAGTGTAAAAGATGGGGCTGACGTTGTTCTACGTACGTAAGAGTCTGCTGAGGCTTGTAGTCCTTACACATGGTTTTGTTGATTTAAAGGGGTACTCCACTGGGAAAAAAATATTTTATTATTATTTTTAAATCAATTGGTGCCAGAAAGTTAAACAGATTTGTAAATTATTTCTATTAAAAAATCTTTACCCTTCCAGTACTTAAGTATGTTCTTTTCTTTTTGAGTTTCCTTTTCTGTCTGACCACAGTGCTCTCTGCTGACATCTCTGTCCATTTTAGGAACTGTCCAGAGCAGGATAGGTTTGCTATGGGGATTTGCTCCTACTCTGGACAGTTCCTAAAATGGACAGAGGTGTCAGCAGAGAGCACTGTGGTAAGACAGAAAATAAATTAAAAAAGAAAATAACTTCCTGTGGAGCATAAAGCAGCTGGTAAGTAATGGAAGAATTAAGATTTTTTTAATAGAAGTAATTTACAAATCTGTTTAAATTTCTGTCATCAGTTGATTTAAAAAAAATGTTTACCAGTGGAGTACCCCTTTAACTGTATACTTTACATCACTTTTTGTATATTCTATATACAGTCCATTGGTCAGAATTGTAGAATTTTGATATTTTTGTCACTTGCTACAAATGTCTCTAGTAATGCAACCTGTTGTAGAATCTTTCTCTTTGGCAGTGTTTTTCTAACCATGGCGCCTCACGCTGTTGCAAAACTACAACTCCTAGCATCCCTGCAAAAGCCATTTGCTTTACATGAGGTTGGTCATTGCTCAGGATTGCATAGGACCCTGCAGTGATCTCCAGTATTGATGTTGTGCAGGAAGTCGTCGTCGTCGTCTTCTTCGTCGTCTTCGTCTTCTCCCGAGTGGCTTATACCAGCTGAGCTGATTTCCGAGAAGTGCTGTGATAGCGGGCATGTACGTAGCGCATGTAGCGGCTGGTAGGCACAGTGCTCTACATGAAGGCCATTGTGGTCTTCGCTCCTTGATCTCCTGCCAGCATCTGAATACAAGATTCCAGCAGGCAGACACTTAGTTATATCTCCTTGCAATATCTTGTATCTGTCGTTTGTTCTCTAGTCCTGGGTAAAAGAGTAAAAAAAAAGTGTGTGTGTGTGTGTGTATATATATATTATTTATTTATTTTATTTTTTTTTCTCTTTTTTTTTTTTATGGATGTTGGCTTCCCAAGCTACCATAAGTGGTGCACGGACCTCCATCCTTTTTATTTCCTAAGCCGGTGTTTCTCAACTAGGGTGCCACCATAGATTTGGGAAGCCACCATAGATGGTGCAGGGACCTCCATATATGGGCAGTTACATAATCGGAGCTCCCTTCTGGGGATGGGCAACAGCCAATTGTACGTGAATACGTAGTGTCCTCCTTATATAGAGGTCAAAACCCCCAAAAAATCTAAAATTTCAATTCTAGATTGGGTAGGGATATCACATCCATTGAACCATCATATGACCATAGTGTAGCCAATAGGCTGCTGGTGTGTTTCTTCTCCATGGTCGTATGTTGTATGCAATGGAACCAGCTTTCTCCTGAAGAGCAGTAATGGGCTAGGATGATACAACCATTGAGAATAACAGCGCTCTGCACTAATAGTGTATGTGCATGTAAAGTCATGGTTCCTATCCGGACGTTTCTAGCATATGTTCACGTGATAGGCCATGGATGGATGGAGGAGGAGGCGGCCATGGATGGATGGAGGAGGAGGCCATGGTTGGATGGATTAGGAGGCGGCCATGGATGGATGGATGGAGGAGGAGGCGGCCATGGATGGATGAATGGATGGATGGAGGAGGAGGCGGGGATGGATGGAGGAGGAGGCGGGGATGGATGGAGGAGGAGGCAGCCATGGATGGAGGAGGAGGCAGCCATGGATGGAGGAGGAGGCAGCCATGGATGGATGGAGGAGGAGGCGGCCATGGATGGAGGAGGAGGCCATGGATGGATGGAGGAGGAGGCCATGGATGGAGGAGGAGACGATGGATGGAGGAGGCCATGGATGGATGAGGAGAAGGCCATGGATGGATGGATGGAGGGGGAGGTGATGGATAGTGGAGGAGGCGATGGATGGAGGGAGGAGGCGGCCATGGATGGTTGAGGAGGAGGCATGGATGGATGGATGAGGAGGAGGCCATGGATGGAGGAGGAGGCCATGCATGGATGGATGGAGGAGGAGGCCATGCATGGATGGATGGAGGAGGAGGCCATGCATGCATGGATGGATGGAGGAGGAGGCCATGCATGGATGGATGGAGGAGGAGGCCATGCATGGATGGATGGAGGAGGAGACCATGGATGGATGGATGGAGGAGGCCATGGATGGATGGATGGAGGAGGCCATGGATGGATGGATGGAGAAGGCCATGGATGGATGGATGGAGGAGGCCATGGATGGATGGATGGATGGAGGAGGCCATGGATGGATGGATGGAGGAGGCCATGGATGGATGGATGGAGGAGGCCATGGATGGATGGATGGATGGAGGAGGCCATGGATGGATGGATGGATGGAGGAGGCCATGGATGGATGGATGGAGGAGGCCATGGATGGATGGATGGAAGAGGCCATGGATGGATGGATGGAGGAGGCCATGGATGGATGAGGAGGAGGCCATGGATGGATGGAGGGGAAGGTCATGGATTGATAGCGGAGGAGGCCATGGATGGATGGATGGATGGATGAGGAGGGGGCCATGGATGGATGAGGAGGGGGCCATGGATGGATGAGGAGGAGGCCATGGATGGATGGAGGGGAAGGTCATGGATTGATAGCGGAGGAGGCCATGGATGGATGGATGGATGGATGAGGAGGGGGCCATGGATGGATGAGGAGGAGGCCATGGATGGATGTGGAGGAGGCCATGGATGGATGGAGGAGGTCATGGATCGGGGAAATGCCACCTCTTGAGATCAGGAGCCATAGACCCCCTGTCCAGTCTGGTTGCAGCCATCGGAGTTGCATTAACTGCATAAGTGGCCTCGACCTTGAGATAGATGCGGGGTCTTACCTCTGGAATTTGAAATTAATGGGTAGCAAAATCTGCAGCCGATTACACTTGTGTGGATTTGCCCTAAATTCAGTTACATGTACATTTTGCTCTATTTTGGCAGGAATTTTTTACTGGGTGACGTTGTAATAAAGAGCTTCCCGACCTGAAGTCGACTTGTGTAGATGTTGTGTTGGGTGGCAAACCATTTCTCATTTTCCCCTTGGCCCAGGTCGGATGCTCCAGACCCCCTTTCCACAGTCATCCGTCTGGTTATTTACTAGCCCTACAAATGGTATTATTCCTAAATATTTCTGAATTTAGCCGTAGACAAGGCCCGTGGATATTTCTGACTTGCCCGATTGGTTTGTCTGACCAGCGGGTGACCCGCATTACCAGACCGGCTCTTCTTTTCCCCATTATTCCTGTACTAGTTGTAAGCTTTATAAATAGCGCCTCTAGATGGTCATGTGATCACTTTCTAACCTTAAATGGACCAAAAACTTCCTTTTGATGTTGTGTATGACTAGACCACTAGGTCATCTTCCTAAGCCGACTTCAGACAAGCATGTGGATTATTTTTACTTACAGATTTTTACGAGTACAGATCACAAGCATTTTTTTTTTCTTTTTTATACAACCTCTCCAGACCAGACGTCCTCTGTGTCCGTCCACCAAGTTTCTTCCTCCACTTTGCTTTTGATATTAGGCTGTCGAGTCCTGACGCCCTTCTGAATGGTGTCCGATAAATGTCCGGACCTCTGTTTGGGTCTTCAGGACTCTCACTGACATCTGAGATTTCATTTTAGGGTAGTCGGTCTCTTATGCTTTGATTTGGCAGTGTTTTCTAATCAGGATGTGTTCAGCTGTTGCAAAGCTGCAACTCTCAGTATGCTGGGAGTTGTAGTTTTGCATCATCTGGAGGGCCACAGTTTGGAGACAGCTGGCTTAGGCCAATGCTGCAACCTCTCTGTTACCATGTATGGCACTTTTTGCAAAATGAAGACTTTTTGGGATGTCTTTCTGTTTATATATCCATCTGTCTATCTAAAATATCTATCTGCATGTGTGTGTGTGTATATATATCTGCGTGCGTGTGTGGATAGATAGATCTAATTATCATTACTATTAGTAGTAGTAGTTGTAGCAGTATTAAAAGTAATAGTAATAATACAGTGGGGCAAAAAAGTATTTATTCAGCCACCAATTGTGCAAGTTCTCCCACTTAAAAAGATGAGGGGCTGTAATTTTCATCATAGGTTATAACCTCAGCTATAAGAGACATAATGAGAAAAAAAATCCATAAAATCATTCAGATTTTTTAAGAATTTATTTGCAAATTATGGTGAAAAATAAGTATTTGGTCACCTACAAACAAGCAAGATTTCTGGCTCTCACAGACCTGTAACTTCTTCTTTAAGAGTCTCCTCTGTCCTCCACTCGTTACCTGTATTAATGACTCCTGTTTGCACAACGTCACTGATGCCTGCTGGGGGGGCCGACTTCCGCCCTTAGTTCACCTATTCAGTGTACCTCCAGTGGTTTCCCCACTACAACTCCCAGCTTGCACTGACATCTATTGGCTGTCAGGGCATGCTGGGAGTTGTAGTGGGGAAACAACTGGAGGCATACTGTATCGGTGAACAACGTATCTGTGATGGCCGCACATCCTGCTCCCCGCCTGCAACCCCCCCGCCCCTCGGCATAATATTTTACCTGTCTCCGGGAGCCTGGGCCAGCGTGTGAGACCAGGGAGCCTGCGCGCATCCTCTTCCTTCACATCGCTCGCTCCCGCCTGTCTGATTGACAGGCAGGGAGCGAGCGAGTGCAGCCTGACTGAATTCGGACCGATGCCGGCCTGCGTGGCGTGACGTCACGCCAGGCTGCAGCCGGCCACTAGGAGGGAGACCCCTAGTGGCCGGTTTTTAAATGTAAATTAATCCATTTTAATGAAAAAAATAAAATAATGAAAGTTTATTGGAGATATGTTGTAGTACATAAGTACTACCACATATAAAAAAAATTTGGTGACAGTGCCCATTTAACATGTTCTATCTTCAGGCGGAAGAGAATTCAGCGTCGGAATTCTCCTAGCAGAAATGCCTCAGTGTGAACAGGACAACAGACATGCCATGTAAAGTAAATGGAACTTTCATTGTAATATGGTTTGGAGCAGAATTACTCGAGTAAAACTTTTTCTTTATACATTATTGCTTGTCAGCAAAAAACTGGTAGGCAGTTTATGAGGCTGTAACTTTTAGGGTGCGTTCCCACGCGACGTATACGCAGCGTATCTCACGCTGCGCAAAATTTACGGCAGCAGCGGGAAATACACTGCGTATTCCTTGCTCACTATACACACAAGGCTTTCTGGCAGCAGCCCTATGCGTGTAGTGAGTTTTGGAGGCGGAGCCGCGCATCACAGTTACGCCGGCACACGGCCCCGCCTCCAAAACTCACTGCACACATAGGGGCTGCCGCCGGAAAGCCCTGTGTGTATAGTGAGCAAGGGATACGCAGCCTATTTCCCGCTGCTGCCGTAAATTTTGCGCAGCATGAGAGAAGCTGCGTATACGCCGTGTGGGAACGCACCGTTGACCAGGCGGTAACTGGAAGGTTGTAATTTGTGTGCCAATACCAAATATCTTTATTTATTTTCCTTTTTTTTTTTTTTTTTTTTTTTTTTTTTTTTTTTTTAGAAAAAAGGGTGATTTCAATTTTTAAGAGGGATTTTGTAAAAAATATTATTTTAAACTTTATTTTTTTTTAATATACTTTTTAATTGTTTCATTGCATTGCTTTGATCTGAGATTGGTGCTCTATTGCTTCAGACTGGCATAATTATGGCTTGTACAGAGGCCTCTGACCTGTTTAAAGGGGTACTCTGGTGGAAAAGGTTTTTTTTTTGTTTTTTTTTTTTAATGAACTGGTGCCAGAAAGTTTAACTGATTTGTAAATTACTTCTGTTAAAAAATCTTAATCCTTTTAGTATTTATTAGCTGCTGTATGCTACAGAGGAAATTCTTTTCTTTTTGAATTTCTTTTTTTATCTTGTCCACAGTGCTCTCTGCTGACACCTCTGTCCATGTCAGGAACTGTCCAGAGCAGGAGTGGTTTGCTATGGGGATTTTCTCCTGCTCTGAACAGTTCCTGATACGGGCAGCATGGGTCAGCAGAGAGCACTGTGAACAAGACAAAAAAGAATTAAAAAAAATAAAAGAATTTCCTCTGTAGCATACAGCTGCTAATAAGTACTGGAAGGGTAAAGATTGTTTAATAGAAGTAATTTACAAATCTGTTTAACTTTCTGGCACCAGTTGATTTAAGAAAAAATATTTTCCACTGGAGTACCCCATTAAGGCTGTCCAGGCATGCTTGGAGTTGTAGTTTTGTAACAGCTGGAGGCACCCTGGTTGGTGAAACACTAGTCTACTGGCATGATAAATTAACCCAATGGACAAAAAAAAAATCATTTTGTATGTCAACCAAATAGTTTTACTCCAGATGGTCCCCAGTTGCAAGCAGCATAATTGTGAATGCAGCTCTGGGGTTAGAGTACAGGATGTTTTGTGATCTGACAGCTGCATTCTAAACTTTCACCAGTAGGTGTCAGCAAAGTTCTTAGATTTGGTAGGAGATTGAGGTTTGCTGAGTGTCACTCTCTTGCTCTTGTTGTACGCCTTCTATTTATAGACACAGCTTGTACTCCGTCCGCTGGGATCTTCTCTAATCCTCTATTCAGAGACTATTCAGGCAGTGGGGTATAGATGGTGCTAGTTCACACAGCAGCTCATTCCTTTTGCTCTGGATTTTGCTTTTATTCTTAATTCCTGTTTTCTTCTTCCTTCCCTTCATAGAGATCAGTTGATGATATACCCCTGTGATTAACTCCATTCCGTTGCGAAGAAATGCAACAAATCAAGCCGGTGTTAGGGGATATATATATATATATATATATATATATATATAATGTGTGTGTGTGTGTGTGTGTGTGTAGATAATAATATATACCAAAACAAAAGGAGAGCAGCACTTGGCCAAAATAAAGGTGCACGGGTGCCGTCAGCATAGAGCCCAGGTTCAGGGGTCCACAGGATAGCAGCAAATAGGCAGCAGCAACTCCATTAAGGTGCAAAAAAAGTGTATTTTATTCACACAACGTGAGGCGACATTTCGGTTTGCTCACCGCTTGAAAATGGTTTGGTAATAATATATTATTTATTTATATATATATATAGATAGATAGATAGATAGATAGATAGATAGATATAATTTTTTATTATTATTTATATATATATATATTAATAAAAATAATAATATTATTTATTTATATATATATTATTTATTATTTATATATATATATTAATAATAATAATAATAACAATAATTATTTATATATATATATATATTTATATACGGTATTTATTATATATATATATATTTTTTTATTATTATTATTTATATATTTATATTATTTTTATATATATTATTATTTTTATATATGTATTATATACACTCTCCAAGCTCGGAAAATCTAGAGCAGGAAATGTCCGTCTTGTAAACAGGCGGAAATCTCCATGGGAACACTTCGCAGCCAGCGGTAATCTATAATTAGAATTAAAACGAAACAAGGATGGCGACCGCACAGTGTCCCGCGTACGGGGAGAAAACAGCAATTACTACTTTACTATGGGATTAGTGCAACAACCTCTATGGTTAAGGCGATGTCCAAAAATCGACATTGTTATAGGTCAGTGTTCCCCACCCAGGGTGCCTCCAGCTGTTGCAAAACTGCAACTCCCAGCATGCCCGGACAGCCAACGGCTGTCCGGGCATGCTGGGAGTTGTAGTTTTGCAATAGCTGGAGGCACCCTGGTTGGCGAACACTGTTATAGATGGTGGCCTTGTAGCCGTCCAGCTGTCAGGGTATGATGAGAGTTGCAGTTTTGCAACAGCTCGAGAGCCGCAAGTTGGGAACAATGGTTTAAGACATGCTGGTATTTGTAGTTCACCGGCTGCCCATTAGATACAGTAATTTGTGTAGTAGTCTCTACTTCTCCCCCTCACGTATAATCTCGTCCACCACATGGGCAGATTGCTCTTCCGTTACCTCAGAGCTGGACAAATTTGTTATGAATCTAGGAGCCAGGAAGAAATAGTTTGGAGCCAGAATGTCGTACATCACGCAACGCGACCTCATATGATCAGTCATTACTGTCCCCTCATCTCTCTGTGTCGCAGTCAGTATTGCCCCCGTATCTCTCCCTGGCTCGGTTCACACCACGTTTTGCAATACAGTTCCCGTATACGTTTTCAATGTGAAAACCGTACAGAACCGTATAGAAAACCGTATGCAATGACACTCCATTGAAAACCGTATGCCAAACGATGCATCAGTTTTCGTCTTGTACGGGTTTTGTCGTTTTTTTTTTTTTCCTGTACCCGAAACCGTAGCCTACCACTTTTTTTTTTTTTTTTTTTTGTCCGGGTTAAAAACCATATTGAAACCGTATTCATATATATTTTTTAAACATGGGAGTCCATGGGAACCTTACGTGCGTACGATTCCATCCAGTTTTCACCATACGGTTTTTGACATCGAAAGTTTTTTTTTTTCTTGGAATTTCAATCAAACAAGTGAAACTTTAGTCAGAATGGAGTGAAAAGTTAAAAACGTATGTTTTTTTTTTTCTTAAAAACGGACGCAACCGGACATCATTTTTTCAAACCGTATATGGGTTAAAATTTGTACACACATTTTGATACAGTTTAGTCAGGTTTTGAGGAATCAGTTTTTCATCAAAAACCTGATACGGTAACTGTATTGCAAAAATGTGGTGAGAACCCCGTCTGTCCCCTTATCTTTCCCTGTGTCAGTCATTAATGTTCCCTCATTTCCCCGTGTGTCACAATCTTTAGTGTCCCCCATACCACAACTGCATCCCATTTTTTTATTTAAAGGGGTACTCCACTGGAAAACATTTTTTTTTGTTTTTTAATCAACTGCTGCCAGAAAGTTAAACAGATTTTTAAATTACTTCTATTTTAAAATGTTAATCCTTCCAGTACTTATCAGCTGCTATATGGTTCACAGGAAGTTCTCTTCTTTTTGACTTTCCTTTCTGTCTGACCACAGTGCTCTCTGCTGACACCTCTGTCCATGTCAGGAACAGTTCAGAGTAGGAGAAAATCCCCATAGCAAACCTCTCCTGCACTGGACAGTTCCTAAAATGGACAGAGGTGTCAGCAGAGAGCACTGTGGTCAGACAAAAAAGGAAATTCAAAAAGAAAAGAACTTCCTGTGGAGCATTCAGCAGCTGCTAAGTAATGGAAGGGTTAATATTTTTAAATAGAAGTAATTTACAAATCTGTTTCACTTTCTGGCACCAGTTGATTAAAAAATTTTTTTTTTCCTGTGGAGTACCCCTTTAATGGTCAAATCCTATTGGAAAACGCTGACAAAAACATAGGCGCCGCAACAAAATTCTCAGTCGCCATGGCAACCTGGTGCCTGGAATTTGTCGAGCCCTGCATTACCTTCTGTTGGTTTCTGCTTTGGAGTAATGAAAAGAAGCCAATGCTGTAAAACATTGCAGAACAGGTTCTGGTAACCTTGTAACCTTAGCCACGGTCGCCACCCTGGCCGGCCAAAAATCTGCTTTTTACCTATCAAACTTACTAACATCTAAAATTGCTAAAAATTTGGAGTTTTATATACCACTTAGAAACAGGGTTTGCCCCACTAAGACTATTTATCACCTTCCCACAGGATGTCTGATTGCAGGGGGTCCAAAAACAGGGAGCAGGGCATGCTGGGAGTTGTAGTTTTGCAACAGCTGGAGGCACCCTGGTTGGGAATTTCTGCTCTTAATACTTCTGGACCCCAACAGATATATATGCATTTTTTTTCTTCTGCCCAATGTATTCACTCCAATGCGAAAGTGATTCTTCTTGCCGAATCCTTATGGAAAAAAAACATGTCACGTTGCTTGTATTTTTTTCTTGGATTGGAAGGTGAAATATGTAATTAAATCTATAAATTATACCTGTAATTAAAATATTTTTAGCAGTTTTTAGTTCTAAAGCAGTGTTTCCCAACCAGTGTGCCTTCAGCTGTAGCAAAACTACAACTCCCAGCATGCCCGGACAGCCTTTGGCTGTCCGGGCATGCTGGGAGTTGTAGTTTTGCAACAGCTGGAGGCACACCGGTCGAGAAACACTGTTCTAAATTAACATTCTGGGTGAAAACTTTACCTTCCCTGTCAGTACTGGACCTGACATCTGTGTGGTGCCCTTATCTACGAGGTGCCAGTGTTATGGGGGTTTTCTATATGGCAGTGTTTTCTAAAAAGGGTGCCTCCAGCTGTTACAAAACTACAACTCCCAGCATTTTCCAGATGTCCAGAACGGCCATCAAACTCTTTTTTTTTTTTTTTTTTTTTCCGGCCATCATTTAGATAGGGTGCAACGGGCAACAGCGGGTCTCAATGGACCCCATTTTAGTCAATGGGGTCTGTCAGGCGACGTATCTTTTTTTTTTTTCAGCAGGAGTAGCGGGAGAAAAAGATGGCGCAAGCTGTATTTTTTTTTCTTCCGCTATTTTCCCCGGCGGCCGTCACACTACCTTGTGATAATGGTAGTGTGAAGGGGCCTTATAGGCATGGAACTGAGCTGCAATTCCAGACACAGCCACTACTAATTGTATGGCGCTGTTCATGGTAAAAATCAGGCAAGATGCGGCGCTACTGAGCTGCAATACCAGACACAGCCACTACTAACTGTATGGTGCTGTGCATGGTAAACCTCGGACAAGACAAGAACCCAACTGAGCTGCAATACCAGACATAGCCACAACTAAATGTATGGCGCTTTGCATAGCAAACATCAGATCATATGAGGCCCTACTGAGCGGCAGTACCAGACTTAGCCACTACTAAATGGATACTAAAAAAGATAAAAACCGGAATGCGCTCTGTAGAGTATTTCCTCGAGGCCAATGGTAACGCTAAATGTGAACTGCGCTTACCATGGATGGTTGTACTGGTAACCAAGTACAACAATGGGGTAGCGTATGTAGAAATAGGGGGTCTCTGCAGCCACTCCACGCCAGCAAACAGCATGTGAACAAAAGGTTCCTCCTCCGAACACGCGGCAGGATGAAACGGCGCTGAGACCAGGATAAGGTAAGGGAATTATATTACCCACAATGTAACGTGTTGCATTGTGGGTAATAAAATTCCCTTACCTTATCCTGGTCTCGGCGCAAGTTTCATCCCCCCGGCATGTTTGGAGGAGGAATCTTTCGTTCACTACAAAATGCATGGCGCTGTTCCTTGTAAACATCAAACGAGGATCACCCCTATGGAGCTGCAATACCAAGGACAACCACTACTAAATGTATGGTGCTGTGCCTGGTAAACATCAAACAAGACTCACCCTTATGGAGCTGCAATACCAAGGACAGCCAATACTAAATGTATGGTGCTGTGCCTGGTAAACATCATACTAGACTCACCCCTATGGAGCTGCAATACCAAGGACAGCCATTACTAAATGTATGGTGCTGTGCCTGGTAAACATCAAACGAGGATCACCCTTATGGAGCTGCAATACCAAGGACAGCCATTACTAAATGTATGGTGCTGTGCCTGGTAAACATCATACTAGACTCACCCCTATGGAGCTGCAATACCAAGGACGGCCACTACTAATGTATGGTGCTGTGCCTGGTAAACATCAAACGAGACTCATCCCTATGGAGCTGCAATACCAAGGACGGCCACTACTAAATGTATGGCGCTGTGCCTGGTAAACATCATACTAGACTCACCCCTATGGAGCTGCAATACCAAGGACGGCCACTACTAATGTATGGTGCTGTGCCTGGTAAACATCAGACAAGACACTGCCCCACTCCGCAGTACCAGCCACAGCCACACTGAGCTGCAATACCAGACGCAGCCACTACAAAATTCATGGCGCTGTGCCTGGTGAACATCAGGCAAGAGTCAGACCATCGGTATCTGATCCCAAATTGCAGCCTATACAGTAATTCCTTAATTCAGTTTTCCATGAAAGTATTTGTATGTTTTTTTTTTTATTAGGTTTGAATTTTCAGCTATACTGCCCCCTAGTGTACGGAAGATGCATTTGCCTCATCTCATAGGTGATCCAGGAGTGACGTCTTAAGTACAGGTTAACAAGTCCCGTGGGTGACGGTGAGGGACAGGAGGGGGTGGTATCTTATTTCCTATAAGAAGCATTTGTATATTCGAGCTGTTTTGCTCCCTGCAGGTTGTAGTTCTTGTAGTCGAGTAAATACTTGGAAAATACTTTTTATTTTTTTTTCTTAATAAACCAGTCAGAAGAAGGCGAGCGAGTACATTCTGGAGGAACCTGTAACCCTGGTGGTTTTGCTCGTACAGACAAACAGGAAGTAACTCTTGCACGTTGCTCTGCAACTATTCTTTTTTTTTTTTTCTTTTAAGTTTTTAAGCGGCTTGCAGCCATATTTTAGTAGCTGCGAGTGGAGGGGGGGGTCAGTGGCTTCCATGAATGGCGTCCTCCAGTGAAAGCCTCCAGTCCGCCGGGACGTCCTCAGCCCTGCAGAAACTAGAAGGTTTTGCAAACAGATTGTTCAGTCGAAATGGAAAGAGCAGTGCCCAGGAGCAGAAGGCGGCCCTAGAGAGCGAGGGCCAGCTGGTGTCTGAGAGCACCTTACTATGGGACCGCACAAGTAAGTGTTGAGTAACGCCGGGGCCCTCTTGTCCAACCTGTTTCGCATTGTTGCGTTTTAGGAGATAAAGAAGATGGGTGGGGGGGGGGATTTATCAAAACCTGTCCAGAGGAGAAGTTGCCAAGTTGCCCATAGCAACCAATCGGATCGCTTCTTTCAGTTTTGAAAAGGCCTTTTCAAAACTGAAAGAAGCGATCTGATTGGTTGCTATGGGCAACTCGGCAACTTTTCCTCTGGACAGGTTTTGATAAAGTTGCTGAGTTGCCCATAGCAACCAATCAGATGGCTTCTTTCATTTTTCAGAGACCTTTTCAAAACTGAAAGAAGCCATCTGATTGGTTGCTATGGGCAACTCGGCAACTTTTCCTCTGGACAGGTTTTGATAAAGTTGCTGAGTTGCCCATAGCAACCAATCAGATCGCTACTTTCAGTTTTGAAATGGCCTCTGAAAAATGAAAGAAGCCATCTGATTGGTTGCTATGGGCAACTTGACAACTTTTCCTTTAGACAGGTTTTGATAAATCTCCCCCATAGGCCCGGATTTATCAAACTGTATGAGAGAAAAAAAAAATGGGAGTGATTTTTCCCACAGCGACCAATCACAGCTCAGCTTTCACTTTACCGGAGCTCGTTAGAGCGACCAATCACAGCTCAGCTAACGAGCTCCGGTAAAGTGAAAGCTGAGCTGTGATTGGTCGCTGTGGGAAAATCACTCCATTTTTTTTTTTTTTTTTCTCTCACGCAGTTTGATAAATCCGGGCCTATGGGGAAGATTTATCAAAACCTGTCTAAAGGAAAAGTCGCCGAGTTGCCCATAGCAACCAATCAGATCGCATCTTTTAGTTTTGAAAAGGCCTGTGAAAAAGGAAAGAAGCGATCTGATTGGTTGCTATGGGCAACTTGGCAACTTTTCCTCTGGACGGGTTTTGATGAATCTCCTTCCCCACCCCTCCCCAATCCCAAACCCCCACCCCCGATATTTTTATATTTCAAAAAGTGACAGGGCCACATAGTTGGTGTCACTAAATGTACAGAAGCAGAATCCTGGTGCAAGGTTCACTATTATAGTGGTGATTCCATATGTTATGGGGATATTTCCTACATTGTAGGATCCAACCCACATATCCCAGACGTCGGGTTACACCAGTGTTTCCCAACCAGAGTGCCTCCAGATGTTGCAAAACTATAACTCCCAGCATGCCCGGACAGCCTTCGGCTGTCCGGGCATGCTGGGAGTTGTAGTTTTGCAACACCTGGAGGCTTCCTGGTTCAGAAACACTGGGTTACACAAACATCCTACGTTTTATTAAAAGAAAATAATACAAGAAGGGTGATTTTTGGGGCTCTGTTCACACTTGAGTTTAGAGGTTCTCAAGGTTTCTGGTATTTTATTTTATTTTTATATTTTTTTTTTTACTGCAAGTATAGCAGTTTCCCCCTCCCCATGACAGCACCATAGAGAGTGGGAGCCTGTCCCCAGTAAGATTAAAAACAAAAAAAAAAGACTTCTCCGCCTCAATGGTTTCCTGTCTCTAGGGGAGCCTAGAGGAGGAGGGCTTGGGGTCCAGAGTCATCCCTTAGAGAGCAAAAAGTTTTTTTGTTTTTTTTTTATTAACTGGTGCCAGAAAGTTAAACAGATTTGTAAATTACTTCTATTAAAAAATAAAAATCTTAATCCTTCCAGTACTTATTAGCGTCTGTATACTACAGAGGAAATTCTTTTCTGTCTGACCACTGTGCTCCCTGCTGACACCTCTGTCCAGAACAGGAGGAAATCTCCATAGCAAACATACGCTGCTCTGGACAGTTCCTAAAATGGACAGAGGTGTCAGCAGAGAGCACTGTGGTTGTGACAGAAAATAAATCCCAAAATAAAAGAAATTTCCTCTGCAGTATACAGAAGCTGATAAGTACTGGAAGGATTAAGAATTATTAATAAAAGTTACTGTTTAACTTTCTGCCACCAGTTAATGAAAAAAGAAAAGAAAGAGTTTTCCACCGGAGTACCCCCTTAATAGTTATGTTTTTTTGCTCCACTGGCAGGGAATACCCTGGTGGATGTTCATCCTGGTAAGCCCATGCATTCGCCAGTTGGTGGGTTAAAGGGGCATTCCGGGTTTATACATCTTATGATGTATGATCGCAGGGGGCGCTGCAACCATGACGTCATGTCCCCGCCTTGGAAGGCTGCGCCCGGCACAGAATACCGGGGGCTGCACAGACATGTCGGGGGTCCACAAGAGTTGGAGTTTGGAGTTTCACAACTTGGACATCAGGAGATGTTAAATTCACTATTTGGACAAATCTAAAGAAGTTAGACAGTTTACTGCAGTGTTTCCCAACCAGGGTGCCTCCAGATGTTGCAAAACTACAACTCCCAGCATGCCTGGACAGCCTTTGGCTTTCCAGGCATGCTGGGAGTTGTAGTTTTGCAACACCTGGAGCGACCCTGGTTGGGAAACACTGGTTTACTGGTTCAGTCTGAATGGCACAAATAAGGGTCAGAAAGCTAGAAAAGACTCCATAGCTTGGCTCCAGGAAGTTAAACAGATTTGTAAATTACTTCTATTAAAAAAAAATAAAAAAAATCTTAATCCTTTCAGTACTTATGAGCTGCTGAAGTTGAGTTGTTCTTTTCTGTCTAAGTGCTCTATTATGACACCTGTCTCGGGAACCGCCCAGTTTAGAAGCAAATCCCCATAGCAAAGCTCTTTTACTCTGTGCAGTTCCCGAGACGAACAGAGGTGTCAGCAGAGAGCACTGTTGCCAGACAGAAAAGAACAACTCAACTTCAGCAGCTGATAATTATTGGAAGGATTAAGATTTTTTTTTTTTTTTATAGTAATTTACAAATCTTAGAGAATAAAAAAAAGATCACTAGTGCTGGATGGGTCTGGTTTGATGTATGATTGTACTGCTGCTTTACTATAAATGTGCTCCCCTATGGATGCACACTGTGTAGAAAGTAATATGCTGAAAAATAATTGAATAGTAAGCGCTGTATTATACACACAAGTTACAAACTGACCTGTAGATAGTACGGTTGCTGATAAAAATCGGTGGTTGCGGTGTAAGTGTAATGATCCCACAGCAATGCTGTTACAGCGCGATCGCAGTGTATTGCAGTGAAGGAGGTACCGCTCTGCAGATACGTGGGCTCCCTGAAGTGGTGTTCCAGAGGTTGCAAGTGGTTCTTACTGAATTGACTCCCGGATGTAGCGGGTTACCGTATTTTTTGCCCTATAGGATGCACCGGCGTATAAAACGCACCCAATTTTTAGGGGCAAAATCTAAAAAAAATTAAGATTTTGAACACAATAGTGGTCTTCAACCTGCGGACCTCCAGATGTTGCAAAACTACAACTCCCAGCATGCCCGGACAGCCGTTGGCTGTCCGGGCATGCTGGGAGTTGTAGTTTTGCAACATCTGGAGGTCCGCAGATTGAAGACCACTGCATAGAAGGTAATACTCACGTGTCCCCGCCGCTCCGGACCCGTCACCGCTGCCCTGGATGTCGCTCCATCGCTGTCGCCGTGTCCCTGTTGCTCCGGAACGTCTCTGCTGCCGGCCGGGTATCCTCGCTCTCCGTCGCCGTCGTTACGCACGCCGACGCACATACGCGACGACGTGATGACGAGGAAGGAGAGCGCCGGCCATACAGGGGATCCCTGAACGGAGAAGACACCGAGGAGGCAGGTAAGGTCCCCCCCGGTGTCCTGTAAGCACTAACCCGGCTATTCAGTCAGGCTGTTCGGGACCGCCGCTGTGAAATCGCGGCGGTCCCGAACAGCCCGACTGAACAGCCGGGTTAGTGTCACTTTCCTTTCAGATGCGGCGGTCTGCTTTGATCGCCGCGTCTGAAGGGTTAATACAGGGCATCACCGCGATCGGTGATGTCCTGTATTAGCCGCGGGTCCCGGCCGTTGATGGCCGCAGGGACCGCCGCGATAGGGGTGTATTCGCCGTATAAGACGCACCGACTTTTTCCCCCCAGTTTTGGGGAAGAAAAAGTGCGTCTTATACGGCAAAAAATACGGTACTTCTTTTAATGTTGTTTCCCAGAGTGTTGCTTCATGAAGGGTCCGGTCTCTAGGAAGGAAAGTGGATTGCAGTGGGAGCGCGCCCCGGTTGGTGGTGCCTCTACCAACTTGCACGCACGCTACAATCAGGTTAAGGTTCCGACTGAGTGTGTTGTGAGTGACGTCACTATGGTATCCTCAGCAGTCCACAAGGCTATCGACGTACGTTTCGGAAGTCTCGGCTTCCTTCGTCTGCATGGACCGCCTGGATAGACCGCAACCACCGATTTTTATCAGCAACCGTACTATCGACAGGTCAGTTTGTAACTTGTGTGTAGAGATGAGCGAACTTACAGTAAATTCGATTTGTCACGAACTTCTCGGCTCGGCAGTTGATGTCTTATCCTGCATAAATTAGTTCAGCTTTCCGGTGCTCCGGTGGGCTGGAAAAGGGGGATACAGTCCTAGGAAAGAGTCTACTAGGACTGTATCCACCTTTTCCAGCCCACGGGAGCACCTGAAAGCTGAACTAATTTATGCAGGAAAAGTCATCAACAGCCGAGCCGAGAAGTTCGTGACGAATCGAATTTACTGTAAGTTCGCTCATCTCTACTTGTGTGTATAATACAGCGCTTACTATTCAATTATTTTTCAGTAATTTACAAATCTCTTTAACTTTCTGGAGCCTGTTGATATAAAAACAAAAAATGTAATTTTTCCTTGAATACCCCTTTAATCCTTCCAGTACTTATTAGCTACTGTATGCAGTGAAGTTCTTTTCTATTTGAATTTCTTTTCTGTCTGACCACAGTGCTCTCTGCTGACACCTCTGTCCATGTCAGGAACTGTCCAGAGTAGGAGTAAATTCCCATAGAAAACCTTTCCTGCTCTGGACAGTTCCTGACATGGACAGAGGTGTCAGCAGAGAGCACTGTGGTCAGGCAGAAAGGAAATTTAAAAAGAAAAGAACTTCCTCTGTAGTATACAGCAGCTGATAAGTACTGGAAGGATTAAGATTTTTTTTAATAGAAGTCATTTACAAATCTTTTTAACTTTCTGGCACCAGTTGATTAAAAAAATAAAAATGTTTTCCAGTGGAGTAGTCCTTTAAATCAATCCTAACACAACCTCTTATGTGAGGGTGGGGTTTTTCTCTTAAGTCCATTGCAAGTCCATGGGACTCCTGGGCTGCAGAGATTGCCTGGGACTTTTAAACATCCTGCCAACTGTCCAGTGCAGCGAATAGTTAGTGCGGGGGACAGGATGTGAGGTCATTCTTGCGCAGCACACAGCTATGTGCAAACATGGAATTTGCTGCAAATTCACCATGGACTTGCTGCGGTGGGTTAACACTTATAGGCAGATGCAGTTTTTATTAACCCCTGGAGGACACACGACACACATGTACGTCACTGTGCCCTGGTACTTACCGCACAGCAACGTTACATGTATGCCGCAGGGTTCTACCTCTCCTAACACAGTGACCATGCCTAACCTATGTATATTGGCTGACATCAGCGATTACGCTGATGTCCGGTCCGCCATTAACCCCTCAATTGCTGTTATCAGTACTCATCACAGCATATAAAGCGTTTAGGGGGGAGCTCATCGGACCACTAGCAGCGTGATTTTGGTCAAGATGGCGGCCAACGTTCTCCTTACCACCTCCATACATCTCTTCCGGGATCCATCTGTATGGTCTGCCTTCTGGCAGGCTGTACAAATAGATAGCAGATAACACTGATCTACGCTATTTCAGTGCATAGCACTGAAGAGTAATAGCAATCAATAAATTGCCATAAATTTCTAGCAACTTAAGTGGGGACTTAAAGGGGTACTCCATTGAAAACCTCTAAGGATAGGAGATAAGATGTTAGATCGCGGGGGTCCCCAGCGGCGGGACCCCCACGATCTCTGCTGCGGCACCCTTGTCTTTCGGTGCCCGATGACTGGAGATGCCAGCCGCCATGCCCCCTCCATTCACGTCTATGGGAGGAGGCTTGACGGATATGAACTAGCCATCACTCCCCCTCTCATAGACATGAATGCGGGGGGCGTGGCGTGACGGCACAAATACGGAAGCTTGCAGTCGCTGCCGGCACAGAGATCACGAGGGTCCCCAATGGCATTGACCCCCGCGATCTAACATCTTAGATAATATAAATAATATATTTTCAACGCATTACCCCTTTAAGAAATGCAAAAAAGTTTAAAAATAAACTACTTCCCCAATAAATAAAAAAAAAAATAAATAAATAGCTAAATTGATAATGGGTTAAAGGGTTAAGGCCATTTCCCCAACCTTTGGCTTTCTCCCTGCTGGGAGTTGAAGTTTTGGAACAACCAGACACCCACAAGTTGGGGAACATTGGGTTAAGAAAGTTTGACCCTATGCCCCTTAGGACCTTCAGGGGCCCATCAGACCCGGTGCATCCAGTACAGTATATTAGCAGAGGTGTGGACACGTCTAACTGGCCGGACCGGGTGCGCCAAATGTGATGGGAAGTTCCTAAAAAAAAAAAATAAATTCAGAAGAAATGTCTCCCAGTAAATCGTGTAGTCGTGAGAAGCTTCACAAACAAGGCCCCGAATCTCTTCAGTCACTATGGGGACAGACGAGCAGCTTCGCTTCCACCTCGCCCGCGTTTTTTCTCTCTCTCCGTAATCCTGCCTGCGTCAGCCGTCCTGCGCATCTTTTTCAATGGTCGCCGTGTCCCACACAGTTTTCTCCCCATGCACTGTGTAGGCAACAGTAAGATAAACACTTTACATAAAAAAAACACCTCTTTGTCCCGAGCGTTACGGCGCTCGGCTCTGCGTCAGCTCGCACCGGAGTGTCTGCTTCTGACAAGCCTTCATAGACTTATCATTAATTGCTGCAATTAAGCGGAAAAATTAAGTCTCAATGGTTTACAACGCGGCTCGGAGCGGCGAATTCAGACGCTGTTCTTCTACAGAGTCGGGGGGGGGGGGGTACTAACTTGTATACAAAAGTGATTATATAGGGAGGGAGGAGGCTTAAAATGTTCTCAATTACTTTCTGTCGCTGTTATTCATGTAGCTTTTATTATATTATGTAAGGCAGTGTTTCCCAGCCAGGGTGCCTGCAGCTGTTGCAAAACTACAATTCCCAGCATGCCCGGACAGCCGAAGGCTGTCCGGGCATGCTGAGAATTGTAGTTTTGCAACAGCTGCAGGCATCCTGGCTGGGAAACACTGATATAAGACTGGATAATATATCTTCCTAAGGCTGGATTCACACCACATTTTTGCAATACAGTTCCCTTATCAGGTTTTTGATAAAAAAATAAAAAAAAACTGATTCCTCAAAACCTGACTAAACTTTATCAAAACGTGTGTACAAATTTTAATCCGTATACGGTTTGAAAAATGATGTCCGGTTGCATCAATTTTTTAAAGAAAAAAAACGTATTCATTTTTAACTTTTTATTCCATTATGAATAAAGTTTCACTTGTTTGATTGAAATTCCAAGAAGAAAAACTGTGGAAAGTCAAAAACCGGATGGTGAAAACCTGATGGAACCGTACGCACATACGGTTCTGTACGGTTCACATTGACTCCCATGTTAAAAAAAAAAAAAAAACGTATACGTTTCAATAAGTTTTTTCACCCGGACCAAAAAATGTGGTAGGTTACGGTTTTGTGTACGGGGAAAAAAAACGGACAAAACCGTACAGGATGCAAAACTGACACAACCTGATGCATCGTTTGGCATACGGTTTACAATGGAGAGTCAATGCATACGGTTTTCAATGCGGTTCCGTACGGTTTTCAAATTGGAACTGTATTGCAAAAACGTGGTGTGAACCCAGCCTAATGGGCATTGGCGAGTACCCAGCTGTACTTTTGCAATTGAATGTGGTGTTGAAATGGTTAAAGGGAAATGGACAGCCGGTTCACCTGCACTTAACCAAATACCCAGGGGAGTTTTATCAAAACCTGTCCAAAAGAAAAGTTGCTAAGTTGCCCATAGCAACCAATCGGATAGCTGCTTTCATTTTTAAAAAGGCCCCTGCAAAATTAAAGAAACTATCTGGTTGCTATGGGCAACTCGGCAACATTTCCTCTGGACAGGTTTTGATAAATCTCCCCCCCCCATAGTGCGGGTAACGCTGTATATCTCACTTGTATTCGTACCACCATTCCAGTGAGAGCCTCCATTGTTAAAGGGGTATTCCAGGCAAAAACTTTTTTTTTATATATCAACTGGCTCCGGGAAAGTTAAACAGATTTGTAAATTACTTCTATTAAAAAATCTTAATCCTTCCAATAATTATCAGCTGCTGAAGTTGAGTTGTTGTTTTCTGTCTAACTGCTTTCTGATGACTCACGTCCCAGGAGCTGTGCAGTTCCTATGGGGATATTTTCCCATCATGCACAGCTCCGGGGATGTGGCATCATCATTGAGCAGTTAGACAGAAAACTTCAGAAGCTAATAACTATTGGAAGGATTAAGTTTTTTTAATAGAAGTAATTTACAAATCTGTTTAACTTTCTGGAGCCAGTTGATATATAAAAATTTTTTTTTGCCTGGAATACCCCTTTAATATGGAAATAGCCAGATTTGCGCAATGGAAACAGGGCCTGGCAAACCTCCATCCTCTCTGCCCCAATATGCCTGCCTACCTCATGAATATTCATGAAACCCCTTTCGCTCATGTGAGCAAGTTTTCACCTTTAGGGTACGTTCACACGTACAGGATCCTGCGTAGATTTGATGCGCACAATTTGTAACTGCAATTTAGAAGCTGTACCCAGTCATTTAGTTTACATTGAAATCTGCAGCAGAAAATCCTGCGCATCAAATCTGCGTACGTGTGAACGTACCGTTATACTGTAATTTATTTATTTTATTTATTTTGTGGTACATTATTATGGGAGCAGCCATATTACCTGATCTTTTTCTTGGTTAACAGCACTGAGAGAGATCATTTACAGCAGCTTATGTTGACCCTAGGAAGCAATAGTCTTCTATTGGAGAATATTGTGGAAATACTCTGTGACCTGTGCAGGAAACCACTGGAGCTGGCTGGTTAACTTCTATTAGAGAGTATTATGGACATTTTCCCTGGCCTGTGTAGTTAAGTTTGATCAACCATCAAACTATGGTTAACAGAAGATGTCTGATTGGTGGGGTCCCGATGCTGGTCTCCGGCACGGCACCCTGGTCATCCATGCACTGAGCGAACTCCGCGCCAAATCACTGGCAACTACAGCCGCCACGCTCCCTCCATTCGTGTCTGTGGGGGGAGGCGTGACAGCTATATACTAGCCGTCACGCCCCCTCCCATAGACATGAATGGAGGGGACATGGCATGATGTCCAGAACACGGAAACTCCAAGCTTCTGTGTTCTGGATGCCACCACTGCGGTCCCGGAGGTTGCGGGGGTCCCCAGTTGCGGGCTCCCCGCAATCAGACATCTTATCCCCTATCCTTTGGATCAGGGGACAAAGATGTTTGCCAGAGTACCTCTTTAACTTCTATCGGAGAGTATTGTGGGCATGCTTTGTGACCTGTGCAGATGCCAGTGTGCAGGGAGGGGGGAGGACATGGACAGGTAGCAAGGTGTACATAATTTTGTCAGAAATGATTAATCCGGCTGGGCCTTCATTTTACTGATTTCAAAAAAAGCACCAGTTTTTGGGTGTTTTTATTTATTTATTTACTAGCTGAGTACCTGGCGTTGCCCGGTTTTTACTTCCAAATCCTTTTTGGGGAGGAAAATAAACAAAGGAGGAAGCTTTTGACTTCATATCCCGTCCTCATATATTGTTGTCATATCCCAACCCCACATCCCGACCTCCTGTCCCGTCCTCCTGTCCCGTCCTCCTGTCCCGTCCTCCTGTCCCGTCCTCCTGTCCCGTCCTCCTGTCCCGTCCTCCTGTCCCGTCCTCCTGTCCCGTCCTCCTGTCCCGTCCTCCTGTCCCGTCCTCCTGTCCCGTCCTCCTGTCCCGTCCTCCTGTCCCGTCCTCCTGTCCCGTCCTCCTGTCCCGTCCTCCTGTCCCGACCTCCTGTCCCGACCTCCTGTCCCGACCTCCTGTCCCGACCTCCTGTCCCGACCTCCTGTCCCGTCCGGTAATATGTGTACCAGTTATTGAAATATCTCCAGCCGTACGGAAGTTATGTGGGAACATACATTTCCCATTGATTTGCATGGGACTTTAAACAAAAGGGTTAAGGGTTAAATTAACTATCGTATATTTTAAGTGGCCATATAAGTAACATATGACCAAGTATTATCGGAATATCTCCAGCCGTTTGGAAGTTATGCAGTAACATATATTTCCCATAGACTTGTATAGGACTTTAAACATAAGCCCCGCCCCTGGCAAATGGGGGTCGGTAAGGGTTAAATGACCTATCCTATGTTTGTTGTTGACATATAAGTAACATGTGTGCCAAGTTTCATGTTAATATCTTTAGCCTTTTGAAAGTTTTTGTGGAACATACACACATACATACACACACACATTATACACACACATATACACATGCACACACACGTTGTTTTATATATATATTTTTAAACTGTGGAGCCAGATTTGCTCTAATCTTTTTCCATCTTTAATATTGTAAATGTTTTTATATTTTTTTGTACATTGTTATGGGAGCAGTCATATTGCCTGAGCTTCTGCTTGGTTAACAACATTGAGAGATATGCTTTACGGCAGCCACATAGACCATCGGCAGTAGTCTGGAGCTGACTGGTTAAAGGAGTAGTGCACTGAAAAATAACTTATCCCCTGTCCAAAGGATATAGATCGCATGGGGTCCGAAAGTGGCCGTGTCAGCCACAGCTCCGTGTGGGGGTCAGCACGCCCCCTTCCAACCAAGGTGCCATTCAGGAGATCGCAGGGGGTCCCAGCGGTAGGACCCCCAGCAATGGATAGGGGATAAGTTATTTTCCACTACACTACTTTGACTGACTGGAGAGTTTTGTAGGCAGGCTCTATGACCTGTGCAGATGTCAGTGTATGCAGGGGTGGGGAGGACATGGGCTAGTAGCAAAGTGTATATGGTTTTTGGTGTGTGTGTGTGTGTGTGTGTGTTTTTTTGTTTTGTTTTTTGTTAATGTAGATTTCATTTTAAAAGAAAACCACACACTTATTATTTCATTATCTGATCAATTGCAGATATTAACAACAAAAGGGAAAATTTGCAATGATTCCAACCCTGATGCCAACGTACTGCAGATTGCAGATCCACACTATGATTTTGTGCACTTTTTTTATTGTACTTTTTTTTGCAATTTGTCTGTTTTTTTTTTTTTTTTATCTTTCCTATTCGCCTCTCCGATAATGTAAACTCTGCCGTTTTGTCTGATCAGAAATTCAACTGCAGAAAGTCCCTAGCACTTTGCTTATTTTAACTCTACCCTTAAAATTGTTGTCAACTTTGTCACTTGTGTAAAATTGGCCGCTGAAACATAACCCAAAAATGTTGCCGTATTTCTGGGTTTAATAAAAACAGTTGTGTAAGTCTTGTTTAAAGGGAAACATGTTATCAGAAAATTACCTATCTTTTGAAGTTTTTATGTTAACCATATTTTGTTAAATTGCTGGTGATGTTTTTTTATTTTATATTCTTTTTTAATAATTTTTTTATATTATAAAATAATTCTCAGATATTGCAGTTCCCATTGTGGCCACTAGGCCTAAAACTAAACAGACACTTCCTGTTCTGTACAGCTAACTTCCCAGCAGTTTCCTCCTCATCACAGACAGAAGTGTAGTGAAAGGTAACACCAGTATAAAGATAAGAGGTACACTGAATGATTGTTGCTTACAGATCAGTCTCCCCCTCCCTGTAGAACAATTGTCTCAAACTCTGGCCCTCTGGATGTTGGTAAATGTCAACTCCCAGCTGTCCGAGTATGCTGGGAATTGAAGTTTTGGAACATCCAGAGGGCAGCAGTTTGAGACCATTGCTGTAGAATGACCTCTTAAAGGGAACCAATCGTCAGATTTTGCCCTATATAATGCTTGGCAAAGCGTTATATAGGGTAAAATCTTTATTTTCACCATTCCCGCGGGACGCTCCTGCCCCCAGAGATGGTGAAGATATGAAGTTATAAACTAGTCACCTGGGCGGGGAGCTCTTCTCACCTACTCCCGTTCTTCGGCCGGGAGCGACGCCCCCTCCGCTTGATTGATGGGCCGCGTCATTGTTCTGCTCACTGAACAGACGGAGCAGAGCGATGACGCTGCCCATCAATCAAGCGGAGGGGGCGTCGCTCCCGGCCGAAGAACGGGAGTTGGTGAGAAGAGCTCCCCGCCCAGGTGACTACTTGCGGCGGTGACTAGTTTATAACTTCATATCTTCACCATCCCTGGGGGCAGGAGAATGGTCCCCCGGGAATGGTGAAAATAAAGATTTTACCCTATATAACGCTTTGCCAAGCGTTATATAGGGTAAAATCTGATGATTGGTTCCCTTTAAAGTGGTACTCCGCCCCTAAGACATCTTATCCCCTATCCAAAGGACCCCTGCAATCTCTGCTGCGGCAACACAGTCATCCAGTGCACGGAGCGAACTTCGCTCCATGCCTAATGACTATCTCGGCCACACCACCTCAAAGCAAGTCTATGGGAGAGGGCGTGACAGGTGCCACGCCTCGTCGCATAGACTTGCATTGAGGGGGTGTGGCTGTGACATCACAAGCCTCCGATGCCGCAGCCGGTGTTCTAAACGAATGCCGGGTGCTGCAGGAAAATTGTGGGGGGACCCCCCCACAATCAGACATCTTATCTTTTAGATAGGGGATAGAATGTCTAGGGGCGGAGTACCCCTTTAAGGATCCCAGAGCATGCCCAGACATCTTTCCAATTCATGTCAATGGGACAGCCCCTGTCTATTGTTTCCTATGTCACTGCTGCAAAGCAATGTTTCTGAATGCCATTAAAAGCAGCTCAGGCAAGATGGCTGCCCCCGTAATCATGTACAAAAAATAAAATGACAAAAAATTACAATCGTAAAAGAGAAATACAGAACAAGTATCGGTATCTGTATCGGGAAGAATACAAATCGAGGTGACACATTACACATAAGACATGGACTGCTCATTCATGTTGGCCAAATGACTCTCTTTGGAATCTTATAGAATATTCGAGTGGAAATTCGCCTTTCTTATATGTAGCGTTACACATCCCCTGGCATCCGGTAGAGCCGTGTGTGTTACTATTAGATGACCGTCCACCACCCCTGATATTAGGAAGGGGGGGGGGGGATACAACACCCACCGCGACTATCGTGATATCCTAACTACTGGATCAGATGGAACGACCTGTTAGGATATAGAACCGGGGAGGATACGTATAAAAAAAAGAGATCATTCTGAGCTTCTGTTGCCATGGAAACAAACTGGGGCTGATTTAATAGAGCTGGATTTAACCCTTTCAGTCTTGCATTTCGAGCGGATCGTTTCTTCTCATGCGGATAGGGGTTTCTGGCGGGTTTTGCACCTAGCACTGTTTTTATTTTATTTTTGTGTATTTTTATTTAGTTTTATTCATTGGGAGAGAGACGGGCGTTTGCAGATTGTTTTTGCTCGTCGAGCTGAGCAGCGCAGGGTTAAATATGGGAGTGTATGGGAGTGCGCTGTGTCTCTGCAGGGTGGCGTGTACCATGAATAAGCCGAGTGCACCTCAAGAATCCAAGTGTCTCATACCACTGGGCGCTGGAAACTGAGCAGGGATATTTTTAGTTTTTATAATATTTTTTTCTTTTTGTTGGATTCTCACTCCCCGCCGTGTCATTTTGTTTGGTCTGCTTAAGCAATATGATGCCGTGGGCAAGCTTGTCAGCATGAACGGTGAGTACGGTGAGCATGGCAGCCCCCCAGCTCCGCTTGTCACTATTATATGCTCCTATAATGGACAAGGTGGGGTCGGGATTCTTCTTTTGTTGCTTTCAGTGCATATAATGCAAACTTCACAGCCAGCAAAGTAAAGGCAAAAAAATGAAAATAAGAAAATTTAATTTAAAAAAAAAATGTTTTCCTTTGCAATTTAGTTTTTTTTTTTGTTTTTTTTTATATCATGTTCCTAACTTTTTTCCCTTTTTTATATAAATTCTAGTTAAAATAATAATAATAATTATTTATATAGTGTACAAAGATTCAGCAGCGCTATACACTCCTGTATTTCCTTCCCCAAAAAAGAAAATAATCCTAATAGAAGACCCAATATCTCCTCTTGTGTGAATCGATCATGGCAGCCATTACTATCTCATTCTGGGAAAGCTGGGTGGTGAAAGTGATCGTCTCCTGGCTTTCCCAGCCTTGACAGTAAACCTACCTTGTTTTACCACCAGCTTTATAGGTATTATAGATTAGCTGGATAGATTTGCCATTGAGTAGTTTGGAAAAGCTGGGTGAAGACAAACATAATGGCATGCAGGGCGTAAGAAAGAATTGGTTGTATTAGAGAAGTGTTCTCCAAACTGTGGACCTCCCAGATGTTGCCGAACTGAAACTCCCAGCAGGCCTGGGCAGCCGTTGGCTGTCCGGGCATGCTGGGAGTTGTAGTTCGTAATCATCTGGAGGTCCACAGTTTGGAGACCACTGTGCTAGAGGATACTAGCTCATTGCCTTGAAGTAATTTAGTTTCCTTTTTATTATTTTGTGCCAATTTTTTTAAATATATTTTTGTGTGTGTGTATATATATATATATATATATATATATATATATATATACATTTTTGTGTGTGTACATATGTATATATATATATATTATATAGATAATTTTTTGTGTATATATATATATATATATATATATTAAATTTTATTGCGTGACAAATATATATATATATATATATACATATTTGTGTGTGTGTGTATATATATATATATATATATATATATATATATATATATATATATATATATATATATATATTTTATTTATTTCTTTTTTTTGCCATGCAATGCTTTATATGGAAAAAAAAGTATGCAAATTAGCTCTTCTCCAGAAGGAAGAACACTCTTGTACTCGCTACCCCAGGGTTCCTCCAGCTGTACCAAAACTACAACTCCCAGCATCCCCGGACAGCCTTTGGCTGTCCGGGCATGCTGGGAGTTGTAGTTTTGCAACAGCTGGAGGTCTGCTGTTTGGAGCACTATGGCTAAATTAGATTTAAATATAATTTACAAATTCACTTTATTCTAACCAGTCGCCTGACCTATAGACCAATAATGCAACTACAACTCCCATCCTGCCCTGATTGACGTCGGATTGTAACTTTTTTTTAATGTTTTGCTATAGTTTCTATCTTTCAGTCATTATGATCCATACCGTCCATCCAGCTGACCCCCCCCCCCCCCTCCCCACCCAATCGCTTCAGCGCATGTTATGTAAAAGAAAACATCACAACAGATTAAAGTCGAAGAGATGGCTTATGGTGTGATTAAAGCGGCCATGACATAGGCTTTTAGTGTAATGAGTTGTTTTAGACCATGTCCGTCTCTGATTATAGAAATCCCACAAACGTATTGACTGGCCTATTAAATTAAGCTTCCCAATGGCGGGGCAGGCGCACACTGTTATCCCCAGCGTGTTCTGTTTAATTAAAATATATAGTCGTGTGTTTAAGGCCACGTTTTCCAACCAGGGTGCCTCCAGCTGTTGCAAAACTTCAACTCCCAGCATACCCAGACATCCTTTGGCTGTCTGGGCATGCTGGAAGTGGGAGTTTTGCAACAGCTGGAGGCACCCTGGTTGGGAAGTACTGTTCTTAGGAATGGATACGTACAGTCATGGCTGTAAATGTTGGCACCCCTGAAATATTTCTAGAAAATGAAGTATTTCTCACAGAAAAGGATTGCAGTAACACATGATTTGCTATACACGTGTTTATTCCCTTTGTGTGTATTGGAACTAAACCAAAAAAGGAAGGAAAAAAAACTAATTGGACATAATGTCACACCAAACTCCAAAAATGGGCTGGACAAAATTTTTGGCACCCATAACTTAATATTTGGTTGCACATCCTTTGGAAAAAATAACTGAAATAAGTCGCTTCCTATAACCATCAATAAGCTTCTTACACCTCTCAGCCGGAATGCTGAACCACTCTTCCTTTACAAACTGCTCCAGGTCTCTCTTATTGGAAGGCGCCTTTTCCCAACAACAATTTTAAGATCTCTTCACAGGTGATCAATGGGATTTAGATCTGGACTCATTGCTGACACTTCAGAACTCTCCAGCGCTTTGTTGCCATCCATTTCTGGGGGCTTTTTGACGTATGTTTGGGGTCATTGTTCTGCTGGAAGACCCAAGATCTTGGACGCAAATCCATCTTTCTGACACTGGGCTGTAGTGTGCGACCCAAAATGCGTTGGTAATCCCCAGATTTCATGATGCCTTGTACGCGTTCAAAGCCCCCAGTGCCAGAGGCAGCAAAACAACCCCAAAACATCATTGACCTCCACCATATTTCACTGTAGGTACTGTGTTCTTTTCTTTGTAGGCCTCATTCTGTTTTCAGTAAACAGTAGAATGATGTGATTACCAAAAAGCTCTATCTTGGTCTCATCTGTCCACAAGATGTTTTCCCAAGAAGGATTTTGGCTTACTCAAGTTCATTTTGGCAAAATGTAGTCTTGCTTTTTAATGTCTTTGTGTCAGCAGTGGGGTCCTCCTGGGTCTCCTCCATAGTGGGGTCCTCCTGGGTCTCCTCCATAGTGTTTCATTTCATTTAAATGTCGACGGATAGTTCGCTCTGACACTGATGCTTCCTGAGCCTGCAGGACAGCTTGAATATCTTTGGAACTTGTTTGGGGCTGCTTATCCACCATCTGGACTATCCTGCATTGACACAGACACACAATGCAAACACTAAGTGGACTTCTCTCCTTTTTATCTGCTTTCAGGTGTAATTTTTATATTGCCCACACATGTTACTTGCCCCAGGTGAGTTTAAAGGAGCATCACATGCTTGAAACAATCTTATTTATCCACAGTTTTGAAAGGGTGACAATAATTTTGTCCAGCCCATTTTTGGAGTTTGGTGACATTATGTCCAATTTGCTTTTTTTCTCTCTTTTTTGGTTTCGTTCCAATACACACAAAGGAAATAACCATGTGTATAGCAAAACATGTGTTACTGCAATCCTTTTTTGTGAGAAATACTTCATTTTCTCGAAAAATGTCAGGAGTGCCAACATTTATGGCCATGACTGTACATATGTATTCTGTATTCTACATCAGTGGTCTCCAACCTCTGGTAGTGGCAGCGGTGAAAGGTACTGCAGCTATGTCCTGTTCAAGTGACCCGGACTACTGCTACCAAAAGTACAGAGAGCCCCGCTCACACAATACCTTCCCCCCCCCCCCCCCCCCCAATGTCACGTCCACTCCCTTCCCTCCCCCAATGTCACGTCCAATCCCTGCCCTCCCCCAATGTCACGTCCAATCCCTGCCCCGCCCCCAATGTCACGTCCAATCCCTGCCCCGCCTGGCGGCCGGGGAGTGAAGAGCGATGTCGTGCACTTCAGCCGGCTGTCCAGGCATGCTGGGAGTTGTAGTTTTGCACTTGCTGGAGGCACACTGGTTGGGAAACCCTGCCCCTGTATATAGTTCTACTACTGTATCGACACTGTAGACACCCATTCTCATTAGAGAATAATGTAGAGGTTCTTGTGTATGCCTTGTGCTTACCTGTTTTCGCTGATGTGGCAGGCATGGGATAGGCTCAATTTTTGCAGATCGCAGCACCATCACTGAAATTTCCTAATGCTAACTACATTTTCCTACATTTTTTACATTTTAAATCTGTTTAACTTTCTGAAGCCAGTTGATATAAAAAGAATAATTTTTTTCCTGTAATACCCCTTTAAAGGGGTACTCCGGTGAAAACCTTTTTTCTTTTAAATCAACTGGTGGCAGAAAGTTAAACATATTTGTAAATTACTTTTATTAAAAAAATCTTAATCCTTCCAGTACTTATTAATTGCATAATGCTACAGAGGAAATTCCTTTCTTTTTGGAACACTGATGACATCACGAGCACAGTGCTCTCTGCTGACATCTCTGTCCATTTTAGCAACCATGCATAGCAGATGTATGCTAAGGGCAGCATGGTGGCTAAGTGGTTAGCACTGCTGCCTTGGGTTCAAATCCCACTAAGGACAACAATAAATAAAGTGTTATTATTATTATTTTTATTATAACGTCAGCAGAGAGAACTGTGCTCGTGATGTCATCAGAGAACATTCCAAAAAGAAAAGAATTTCCTCTGTAGTATTCAGCAGCTAATAAGTACAGGAAGGATTAAGATTTTTTAATAGAAGTAATTTACAAATATGTTTAACTTTCTGCCACCAGTTGATTTAAAAGAAAAAAAGGTGTTCACCGGAGTACCCCTTTAAAGGCAATTCTAGAGGGAGGGGAATACTGATCTGTGAGCAACATCTATTATGTGTATCTCTTTTATTTTTATTTATATATATATATATATATATATATATATATATATATATATATATATATATATATGTATACACACACACCCTGGTGTCATCTTTTGCTGTACTCCAGTCTGTGATGTTACGGAGGAGACTGCTGGGAAGTGATCTGTACAGGAAGTCAAGTCTCAACTTGTGTTAGACCTAGTGGCCAGAATGGGAGTTGCAGTATTTCAGGATTATTTTTAAATATAAATAATAAAATTAAATTTAGAAAAAAAAAAATCACTAAAAACTATTTAAAAAAAAATATGGACAACATAAAAACTTGATGCTGATGACACATTCCCTATATGATTATTTTTTTCAAAAAGTTTATGAAGCTCCTGAATAGCTGTTGAGAGTGCAATAAATCATTGGTCCCCAAACTGTGGCCCTCCAGCTGTTGCAAAACTACAACTCCCAGCATGCCCGGACAGCCTTTGGCTGTCCGGGCATGCTGGGAGTTGTAGTTTTACAACAGCTGGAGGGTGACGGTTTAGAAACCACTACTATAAATGGCTACAGACTATATGGCCATGATAGTATTTTGTATCTATGTAATGATTTGTCTTCTTTTGTATATTACCATCTTTTATGAGACATTGTGTAACTTTTTATTTCCTTTTTGTTGTTTTGCAGTGAAAGAGTTTCTAGCCAAAGCCAAAGAAGACTTTTTAAGAAAATGGGAAAGTCCACCCCAGGTGAGTGTGTGTGTGTGTGTGTGTGTGTGTGTGTGTGTGTGTATATATATATAATATGTATGTATGTATATATGTATATATGTATATATGTGTATATATGTGTATATATGTGTATATATATATATATATATATATATATATATATATATATATATATATTTGTCCAGTTATTCTCTGCACAGTTATCCAGACATAATTTGTTACTACTGAATCCCACAATACACCCATTGGATCATGTCAGAAAGGCGCTAGGCCAGTGTTTCCTAACCAGTGTGCCTCCAGCTGGTGCAAAACTACAACTCCCAGCATGCCTGGAGAGCCAAAACTACAACTCCCAGCATGCTGGGGGTTGTAGTTTTGCAACAGCTGGAGGCACCCTGGGTGAGAAACGCCAGGCACTTTTTGGGGAAGTGGAGTGGTTAAGTGCTCTGTAAAACCATCAGGCTCGGGGGTAAGTAAAACAGTTTATCTATGTTCTGCAAAACTATTATGAATGCATAAATGAAGAATTAGAAGAAAAACGACTGTTTTGGGGGTGTTTTTTGTTTTGTTTGTGGGTTTTTTTTTTCTCCCAAAAACAGCGCTACACCTGTGAGGTGTGGTAATGCGACTTGGCTCTATTTACTTCAATAGTACTGAACTGCAGTACCACACACAAACGGAGGACAGTTGTGGCGCTGTTCCGGGAAGAAAGTAGATGCTTTTCTAATTCTACTTAGCCATTTTGAGTTGTCCAGGATTAAAAAGGCATAGTTGCTTTCTTCCAGAAACAGCACCACCAAATTACATTTTAGCATCATTGACTTTAAAGGGGTTCTCCACCATAAGGTGATTTTAGTACGTACCTGGCAGGCAGTAATGGACATGCTTAGGAAGGATCTGCGCTTGTCTTGGGGCTGAATCACTATGTTGTGAGATTACCATAATACTGTGGCTAGCTGTTTGTGAACTGGTATTTCCTGTTTGACTTTTCTTTTTTTGACTACAAATCCCACAATTCCATTTTCCTCCCTCCCACACCATCAGCCACCCCACCCATTGAAACATAAATGAGCTGTATCCATTCAAAAGACCTGTGGTTTTCAATCAGGGTGCCTACAGCTGTTGAATTAGTTGCAGATTGATCCCTCCACCCATTGAAGCAGACCGGCTCCCTGTCATCAGCTGACTAGTGAGTGAGGTCTCGGCCACATTGCAACCTGGGAAAAATCTGAGACAACAGTCATTTTGTATGCTGATTAAAAATAAATATTGGGGTGAAAATCACAGAAGAATTATGATCTACACTAACTTTACACCCCCTGTAGCATAGTCAAATAAAAAAAATTCATGGAATACCCCTTTAATGGAACTAAGGTGCAATACCATGCACAAACCTAGGACAGGAGTGGAGCTTTTATTTTTTATATATAACCCCCTTAATATTCCCAATTCTGTCACATTGTAAATTCAGTCTTTTCTACAAGCAGCATGTTGCAGAGCAGGAGGAGCTGAGCGAAATGATATCTAGTTGTATTGGAAAAGATTCAGTATAACTTGTAACCTATTGATGAAATCTGTTCTCCTGTGCTCGGGAGTCTAGAGGGCGGTCCTAATGTGCTTAAGAGTCCAATGGGTGGTCATATTTAGTGTCTAACAGCCTTATTGGTATGTACTTTATCATAAGGAGGGCTATTAGTCACTGAGCCAGACCACCCACTGGACCCTTAAGCACAGAAAGAGCAGAATTATGCAAAAAATTTCCCAAAAAAGGAACTTACTCATTGAAATCCTATATGTTCTAGTATAACAATTACAACTTCTGCTCTTTCTATGCTTAAAGGGGGACTCTGGAGGAAAAATAAATGTTTTCAAAATCAACTGTTTCCAGAAAGTTATACAGATTTGTAAATTATTTCTATGCAAAAATCTTAACACTTCCGGTACTTATCAGCTGCTGTATGCTCCACAGGAAGTTGTGTAGTTCTTTCCAATCTTACCACAGTGCTCTCTGCTGCCACCTCTGTCCGTGTCAGGAACTGTCCAGAGCAGGAGCAAATCCCCATAGCAAACCTATCCTTCTTTGGACAGTTCCTGACATGGACAGAGGTGGCAGCAGAGAGCACTGTGGTCAGATTTCAAAGAACTACACAACTTCCTCTGGAGCAATACAGCAGCTGATAAGTACTGGAAGGATATGTATAACTTTCTGAAACCAGTTAGTTTTGGAAAAAAAAAATTTACTTTCACTTTGAGGGGGTACTCCGTCCCTAGATGTCTGATCGCAGGGGTCCGGCCCTGTTTTTATTTTTTTATTATTTTTTGCGGTTTTCGGCTGCTTTGGATAGGGGATAAGATGTCTAGGGGCAGAGTACCCCTTTAAGAGTCCAGTTGGTTGTCTCCTCTGTCCTCCCTACATAAGTGTTCATACCAATATGGCTGATATACACTGAGAAGAACCGCCCACTGGACTCTTAAATACAAAAAGAACAGACATTTCTTTCAATTACTGTACTGATGTTTTTCTAATAAAAAAAAAAAAAAAAAAAAAAAAAGGAACTCTAAGCAAGGATTTCAATCTGTTAGTTAATTTTAAAAAGTCTTTTTGTCAAAAGTTTTAGTAGAACTATTGATTGAAATCTTTGCTCTTTCTAGGCTTAGGAGCCAAGTGACCATCAGCCCTTCCTATATGAATGCAAACATGGCTGCCAGTCACTGACTGGGACCTCCGACTGGACTCCTAAGCACAGAAAGAGCAGGGGAACTTACAATAAGTCACAAAAACCTTCTCCTACAAAATTATATATCCGTCTGCTCAGCTCTTTCGGCTCTATAATATGTTGATAGATTAGATAACAGCCGTTTGCTGTCCAGGCATTCTGGGAGTTGTAATTTTGCAACAGCTGGAGGCACCCTGGTTGGGAAACACTGGACTAGTGCCTTAAAGGGGTACTTCGGTGGAAAACTTTTTTATTTTTTATTTTATTTTTTTAAATGAACTGATGCCAGAAAGTTTAAACAGATTTGTAAATGACTTCTATTAAAAAAAAAAAAAAAACTTTACCCTTCCAGTGCTTTTTAGCAGCTGTATGCTACAGAGGAAATTCTTTTTTCTTTTTGAACTTCTTTTTTTGTCTTGTCCACAGTGCTCTCTGCTGACACCTCTGTCCGTGTCAGGAACTGTCCAGAGCAGCATAGGTTTGCTATGGGGATTTTTCTCCTGCTCTGGACAGTTCCTGATACGGGCATCAGGTGTCAGCACTGTGGACAAGACAAAAAAAAATAAATTAAAAAAGAAAAGCATTTCCTTTGTAGCATACAACTGCTAAAAAGTACTGGAAGGGTAAAGATTTTTTTTTTTTTTTTAATAGAAGTAATTTACAAATCTGTTAAACTTTCTGGCACCAGTTGATTTGAAACAAAAATAATGTTTTACCGGAGTACCCCTTTAACCAAGGGGTGCATTTATGGCTTCTAATTCTATTGTGTATGTTGCTTACACTGCATGCAGTTCACTGAGGAGGAGGGGGGGTGTCCTTGCTTGCCCTCACATCTCATGTTGGAACTTCCTGGATAACATCTTAGTAAGTTTCCTTTTAACTCATTGTAAAGTCCAACACCGGCTCAAAAAAACAAAAAACAAAAAAAAGACACATCAGGTGTGTAAGAAATGTGACGCACGTCAGTTTCATTACTTTTCTGGACCCTTTTTATTCACCCTTGATACATTTGGCCCATGGTGCTGCAAATTGCAGAAATGAGAACTGTATGACCCAGCGATGTGACGTCTATCAGCATGTGTTCTCGTCTGACCGTGTGTGTGCGTCACCAGATCGCATCTAATTCACTTTCATCTCAGACTCTGCCTGGAAATACACTCCATCACCGGAGCAGTAAAACTTCACTTCTACCGGAGACGCGGTAAAATGCAGCGAAAACATTAACACCATGGCGTGAACGTCAGATGTAGAGCAGTGTTTCCCAACCAGGGTGCCTCTAGCTGTTGCGAAACTACAACTCCCAGCATGCCCGGACAGCCAACGGCTGTCCGGGCATGCTGGGAGTTGTAGTTTCACAACAGCTAGAGGCACCCGGGTTGGGAAACACTGATCTAGATATACATGGAGAATATGTTTAGATCAGTGTTTCCCAACCAGGATGCCTCCAGCTGTTGCAAAACTACAGCCGAAGACTGTCCGGGCATGCTGGGAGTTGTAGTTTAGCAACAGCTGGAGGCACCCTGGTTGGGAAACACTGATCTAGATATACAAGGAGAATATGTTTAGATCAGTGTTTCCCAACCAGGATGCCTCCAGCTGTTGCAAAACTACAGCCGAAGACTGTCCGGGCATGCTGGGAGTTGTAGTTTCGCAACAGCTGCAGGCACCCTGGTTGGGAAACACTGATTTAGAAATATTCTCCTTGTATATCTAGATCAGTGTTTCCCAACCAGGGTGCCTCCAGCTGTTGCTAAACTACAACTCCCAGCATGCCCGGACAGTCTTCGGCTGTAGTTGTGCAACAGCTGGAGGCATCCTGGTTTGGAAACACTGTTCTAGATATACAAGGAGAATATGTCTAGATCAGTGTTTCCCAACCAGGATGCCTCCAGCTGTTACAGACGACTACTGTCCGGGCATGCTGGGAGTTGTAGTTTCGCAACAGCTGGAGGCACACTGATTGGGAAACACTGGTGTAGAGGATGGTGGGGCTGGCTCTACACAGCACAACTTTTCAATGTCTTCCTTATGAACATATAAATGCATAACTCCATGTGTTCCTATAGACTGCAGCAGGACTTTTTGTCATCTGTCCCCTTGAATTGGATAGTACATTAGTACTGGACAGCTCTGCTAATATATTAAAGCAGTGCTGTTTAGCTGTTGCGAAACTACACCCACCATCATCCATATCTGTTGCAAAACTACAACTACCATCATGCTCACCTGTTGCAAAACTACACCTACCATCATGCCCAGCTGTCAAAAACTACACCCACCATCATGCCCGGCTGTCAAAAACTACACCTACCATCATCCCTATCTGTTGCAAAACTACAACTACCATCATGCTCATCTGTTGCAAAACTACACCTACCATCATGCCCGGCTGTCAAAAACTACACCTACCATCATGCCCACCTGTCAAAAACTACACCTACCATCATGCCCACCTGTCAAAAACTACACCTACCATCATGTCTAGCTGTTAAAAACTACACCTACCATCATCCCCAGCTGTCAAAAACTACACCTACCATCATACCTAGCTGTCAGAAACTACACCCACCATCATGCCCACCTGCCAAAAACTACACCTACCATCATGCCCACCTGTCAAAAACTACACCTACCATCATGTCTAGCTGTTAAAAACTACACCTACCATCATCCCCAGCTGTCAAAAACTACACCTACCATCATCCCTACCTGTCAAAAACTACACCCACCATCATCCCTAGCTGTCAAAAACTACACCTACCATCATGCCCAGCTGTCAAAAACTACACTCACCATCATCCCTAGCTGTCAGAAACTACACCTACCATCATCCCTAGCTGTCAGAAACTACACCTACCATCATGCCCAGCTGTCAAAAACTACACCCACCATCATCCCTAGCTGTCAAAAACTACACCTACCATCATGCCCAGCTGTCAAAAACTGCACCCACCATCATGCCCAGCTGTCAGAAACTACACCTACCATCATCCCTAGCTGTCAGAAACTACACCTACCATCATGCCCAGCTGTCAGAAACTACACCTACCATCATGCCCAGCTGTCAGAAACTACACCAACCATCATGCCCAGCTGTCAGAAACTACACCTACCATCATGCCCGGCTGTCAAAAACTACACCTACCATCATGCCCGGCTGTCAAAAACTACACCTACCATCATCCCTAGCTGTCAGAAACTACACCTACCATCATGCCCAGCTGTCAAAAACTACACCTACCATCATGCCCAGCTGTCAAAAACTACACCTACCATCATGCCCAGCTGTCAGAAACTACACCTACCATCATCCCTAGCTGTCAGAAACTACACCTACCATCATGCCCAGCTGTCAGAAACTACACCAACCATCATGCCCAGCTGTCAGAAACTACACCTACCATCATGCCCGGCTGTCAAAAACTACACCTACCATCATGCCCAGCTGTCAAAAACTACACCTAACATCATGCCCAGCTGTCAAAAACTACACCTAACATCATGCCCAGCTGTCAAAAACTACACCTAACATCATGCCCAGCTGTCAAAAACTACACCTAACATCATGCCCGGCTGTCAGAAACTACACCAACCATCATGCCCGGCTGTCAGAAACTACACCTACCATCATGCCCGGCTGTCAAAAACTACACCTACCATCATGCCCAGCTGTCAAAAACTACACCTACCATCATGCCCAGCTGTCAAAAACTACACCTAACATCATGCCCAGCTGTCAAAAACTACACCTAACATCATGCCCAGCTGTCAAAAACTACACCCACCATCATCCCTAGCTGTCAAAAACTACACCCACCATCATCCCTAGCTGTCAAAAACTACACCCACCATCATTCCTAGCTGTCAGAAACTACACCCACCATCATGCCCAGCTGTCAAAAATTACTACTTTCATCATGCATAAGGAAACTTTATTATTTATTAATTTTTTTAATGACATTTTACATCTCTCTTCCACAAGCAAAGCTGTTGCAAAACTACAACTCCAAGCATTTCTAGTGGTTGCAACAACTACCATCATGCCCAGCTGTCAAAAACTACACCCACCATCATCCCTAGCTGTCAAAAACTACACCCACCATCATCCCTAGCTGTCAAAAACTACACCCACCATCATCCCTAGCTGTCAAAAACTACTCCTACCATCATGCCCAGCTGTCAAAAACTACACCTACCATCATCCCTAGCTGTTAGAAACTACACCTACCATCCTCCCCAGCTGTCAAAAACTACACCTACCATCATACCTAGCTGTCAGAAACTACACCCACCATCATGCCCACCTGTCAAAAACTACACCTACCATCATGCCCACCTGTCAAAAACTACACCCACCATCATCCCTAGCTGTCAAAAACTACACCCACCATCATCCCTAGCTGTCAAAAACTACACCTACAATCATGCCCAGCTGTCAAAAACTACACCCACCATCATGCTCAGCTGTCAAAAACTACACCTACCATCATCCCCAGCTGTCAAAAACGACACCCACCATCATGTCCACCTGTCAAAAACTACACCCACCATCATGCCCACCTGTCAAAAACTACACCCACCATCATGCCCAGCTGTCAGAAACTACACCTACCATCATGCCTATTTGTTGCAAAAACCACAATTAACCATCCAACCATTAACCCAGCCCCTGCAAAACTACAACTTCCATCATGCCCTGACGGCCGAAGGCCGTCAGGGCATGATGGAGGTTGTAGTTTTGCAGCTCTTAATAAGGAAACTTTTATATGGATGACATTTTACAACTCTCTTCCACATTTTCCGTGGAATATTCCGTAGTGGTTACATGCAGCTACAAGAGATAGAGAAAAAAAAAAACGCTGCTGCAAAACTACAACTCCCAGCATGCCCACATAGCCTTTGAGAGTTGTAGGTTTGCAACAGCTGGCGGCACACACACCAAGCCTGTACGGTATGTTTATGATCAACACATAGACAAATCCGACATCTATCAAGCCTGGACCAGAAGTCTACGCATCCTATTTTAATGGTTACTGGTGGTTAAGGCTTATGTGGACGATCATTGTCTTGTAATGGATCTTCACACAATGACCTGACTTATTGCACATTAGTAATCGTCCTTTTATTTTATTTTTTTGTATACCCAGCTCAGTCATACGCCGAGTGCCGGTGCCAGAATGTTAATAAACCTGTTAGTCCGCCTGGCTTCTGTTATATTTGTACGTGGTCCAACGCAAACACTTCCCCCTGTGCCAAGTGAACATTTGAGGCCTCGAAATGGTTAAATAAAATAACACGTCTGCTGTCTTCTTCCCCCCCCCCATATAGAACACAGCCAGCCTAGATGACTTCGAGAGGATAAAAACCTTGGGCACGGGCTCGTTCGGAAGAGTAATGTTAGTGAAACATAAAGGAGCCGATCAGTATTACGCCATGAAGATTCTGGATAAACAGAAGGTGGGTTTCCTTCCTCGGAGCCTTGTCTTGGGGTTCACACAGAGGAATCTAGTCGCGTAATTCCGCACCAGTATTTAAAAGGGGTATTCCAGTGAAAAACAAGTTAAACAGATTTGTAAATGACTTCTATTAAAAAAAAAAAAATCTTTACCCTTCCAGTACTTTTTAGCAGCTGTACGCTACAGAGGAAATTCTTTTCTTTTTGAATTTCGTTTTTGTCTTGTCCACTGTGCTCTCTGCTGACACCTTTTGTCCATGTCAGGAACTGTCCAGAGCAGGAGCAAATCCCCATAGCAAACCTCTTCTACTTTGGACAGTTCCTGATACGGTAGCACTGTGGACAAGACAAAAAAGAAATTCAAAAAGAAAATAATTTCCTCTGTAGCATACAGCTGCTTTAAAGTACTGGAAGGGTAAAGATTTTTTTTAATAGGAGTAATTTACAAATCTGTTTAACTTTCTGGCACCAGTTGATAAAAAATAAAAAAAATAAAAAAAAAGTGTTCCACCGGAGTACCCCTTTAATCCTACCAGTACTTATCAGCTGCTGAAGTTGAGTTGTTCTTTTCTGTCTGACCACAGTGTTCTCTGCTGACACCTTTGTCTGTTTCAGGAATTGTCTAGAGTAGGAGCAAATCCCCATAGCAAACCTGGCCTGCTCCGGACAGTTCCTGAGACTGACAGAGGTGTCAGCACAGAACAATGTGGTCAGACAGAAAAGAAATTAAAAAAGAAAGGAATTTCCTCTGTAGTATACAGCAGCTGATAAGTACAGGAAGGATTAAAACATTTTAATAGAAGTTATTTACAAATCTGTTTAACTTTTTGGCAAAACTTAAAGGGATTATCCAGGAAAAAAACCTTTTTTTTTATTTATATATATATACATACACACACACACACACACACACACAAATGGCTCCAGAAAGTTAAACAGATTTGTAAATTACTTCTATTAAAAAATCTTAATCCGTTCAGTACTTATGAGCTGCTGAAGTTGAGTTGTTCTTTTCTGTCTATGTGCTCTCTGATGACACGTGTCTCGGGAACTGTCCAGTTTAGAAGCAAATCCCCATAGCAAACCTCTTCTACTCTGTGCAGTTCCCGAGACAAGCAGAGATGTCAGTAGAGAGAGCACTGTTGCCAGACAGAAAACAACAACTCATCTTCAGCAGCTGATAATTATTGAAAGGATTAAGATTTTTTTAATAAAAGTATTTTACAAATCTGTCTAACTTTCTGGAACCAGTTGATATAAGAAAAAATACCCCTTTAATACCCCATCCATTCAGATCTAGGATTTGTTATCTTAGTGTTCTCTTTATTTTTTGAGCAGTGTATATATAAAGGGGTATTCCGGCTTTAGGGGATAGGGGATAAGAGTAGAGATGAGCGAACTTACAGTAAATTCGATTCGTCACGAACTTCTCGGCTCGGCAGTTGATGACTTTTCCTGCGTAAATTAGTTCAGCCTTCAGGTACTCCGGTGGTTGGAAAAGGTGGATACATTCCTGGGAAAGAGTCTCCTACGACTGTATCCACCTTTTCCAGCCCAACGGAGCACCGGAAAGCTGAACTAATTTATGTAGGAAAAGTCATCAACTGCCGAGCCGAGAAGTTTGTGACGAATCGAATTTAATGTAAGTTCGCTCATCTCTAGATAAGATGTATAAAGACGGAATACCCTTTAAAAGAAATAAAATAAAAAATATGTACATTCTCTTTAAGTAGCACGGAAGGTTAATTTACAGCTTTTCAGCCAAATGCTGCTCTCTAGCTGCGGTGAAACTACAACTCCTGTCATGCTCAGCTGTCCCCGGCTGTCAGGCCATGATGGGATCGGTAGTTTTGCAACAGCTCGGGAGCCACAGGTTGCAGACCGCTTAGATTATTGATCCTGTGGGAGATTAGCTCTGTGTCAGGGCGTTCTGCCATGCAGTTTGAGCCTCTGTGGTTTGGCAGGAGTCCAGAAGGTTCCTCTAGAGCTTGTACCTGCCGCCCCCACGTGTGGTGGAAGCAGCGATTTCCTGTACAGATCTCATAGTCATGAGGCTGCGGCCTATCTGCTCACTGGAAACAGCATCGAAGCCGTCTGCGCTTTCACTGCTAGGACTATTGTAGCAAGGCACACGATGTCTTTCTCGGTCATATGTTCACGGACGTCCCTTTATATAATGTTTTTGTGCATGATAGTTATTAGGCAAAATTAAAGTCACAGACACAAGCTGGGAGAACATGCAACCGTATCGAATACATCGACCTCAGGGCTGTCCCCAGACTTGTCAGTCATCACTATAACACGAGGAGCAGATTTCTTCCTTCGCTATTGAATTATCTATATTTAAAAAAAAAAAAAAAAAAAGCACTTTAGGCATTTTATAATCTCTCCTTTAAAGGGGTATTCCAGTAAAAAAAAAAATTTTTAATGAACGGGTTCCATATAGTTAAACAGATTTGTAAATTACTTCTGTTTAAAAAATTAATAATTAATCCTTCCAGTACTTAGCAGCTGCTGAAGTTGAGTTGTTCTTTTCTGTCTGACAGTGCTCTCGGCTGACAACTCTGTCTGTCTTTCTCAGGAACTGTCCAGAGCAGGAGAGGTTTGCTATGGGGATTTGCTTCTACTCTGGACAGTTCCTGAAACAGACAGAGGTGTCAGCAGAGAGCACTGTGGTCAGACAGAAAAGAACAACTCCACTTCAGCGCTGATAAGGGGTACTCCGGTGAAAACCTTTTTTCTTTTAAATCAACTGGTGGCAAAAAGTTAAACATGTTTGTAAATTACTTCTATTAAAAAATCTTAAGCCTTCCAGAACTTATTAGCTGCTGAATGCTACAGAGGAAATTCCTTTCTTTTTGGAACACTGATGACATCACGAGCACAGTGCTCTCTGCTGACATTTCTGTCCATTTTAGCAACCATGCACAGCAGATGTATGACTAAGGGCAGCATGGTGGCTCAGTGGTTTGCACTGCTGCCTTAAAGTGCTGGGGACTTGGGTTCAAATCCCACTAAGGGCAACAATAGATAAAGCATTATTATTATTATAATAACGTCAGCAGAGAGCACTGTGCTCGTGATGTCATCAGAGAGCATTCCAAAAAGAAAAGAATTTCCTCTGTAGTATTCAGCAGCTAATAAGTACAGCAAGGAATAAGATTTTTTAATAGAAGTAATTTACAAATATGTTTAACTTTCTGCCACCAGTTGATTTAAAAGAAAAAAGGTTTTCACCGGAGTACCCCTTTAAGATTTATTTAATAGAAATAATTAGCAAATCTTTTTAACTTTCTGGAGCCAGTTGATATATAAAAAAAAATTTTTTTTTTAAACTGGAATATCCCTTTAATCTATATACATGTAGCTGTACGGCACAATTCCTTACTTCTGGTATCAGTGGTATCGAACGGGTGCCACGTCTTCATATGTGCTGGATTATTGGGACCATTTACACAAGCACATGAAACTCGCAGATAGAATGACATTATAGGGTTATTCCAGCTTCTAAAACATATCCTCTGTTCATAAGGGTATGGGACCCCCAGTTATCTCAAGAACAGGTGTCCCCGACTCTCCCTTGTGTATGGAGTCGTGTGTTGGGATGCGCTACATGCATAGTCTATGGGAGCGCCGGAGATACCCAGTCAGCTTTGTGGATAAGCTTTTAGTGACCGGAATACCCCTTTTTAAAGGGGTTGTCCCACCAGTAGCACCTGCGCCCTATACAGTAGAGCAAGTGTGTCCAACCTTCAACCCTCCAGCTGTTGCAAAATTACAAACTGCTGTACGGGCATGCTGGGAATTGTAGTTTTTCAACAGCAGGAGGGCTGCAGGTTGGACACCACAATAGCAGAGAGAGCACTCATTCTCCATTCCCTGTGTAGGGGACCAGCAGATACAGTCATGGCCGTAAATGTTGGCACGCCTGAAATATTTCAAGAAAATGAAGTATTTCTCACAGAAAAGGATTGCAGTAACACGTGTTTTGCTATACACATGTTTATTCCCTTTGTGTGTATTGGAACTAAACCAAAAAAAGGAGGAAAAAAAGCAAATTGGACATAATGTCACCAAACTCCAAAAATGGTCTGGACAAAATTATTGGTACCCGTAACTTATTATTTGGTTGCACACCCCTTGGAAAAAATAACTGAAATCAGTCGCTTTCAATAACCATCAATAAGCTTCTTACACCTCTCAGCCGGAATGTTGGACTCTTCCTTTGCAAACTGCTCCAGGTCTCTCTTATTGGAAGGCGACTTTTCCCAAAAGCAATTTTAAGATCTCTCCACAGGTGATCAATGGGATTTAGATCTGGACTCATTGCTGACACTTCAGAACTCTCCAGCGCTTTGTTGCCATCCATTTCTGGGGGCTTTTTGACATATGTTTGGGGTCATTGTCCTGCTGGAAGATCTCAAGATCTCGGACGCAAACCCAGCTTTCTGACACTGGGCTGTACAGTGCGACCCAAAATGCGTTGGTAATCCCCAGATTTCATGATGCCTTGTACGCGTTCAAGGCCCCCAGTGCCAGAGGCAGAAAAACAGCCTCAAAACATCATTGAACCTCCACCATATTTCACTGTAGGTACTGTGTTCTTTTCTTTGTAGGCCTCATTCTATTTTCGGTAAACAGTATAATAATGTGCTTTACCAAAAAGCTCTATCTTGGTCTCATCTGTTCACAAGACGTTTTCCCAGAAGGATTTTGGTTACTCAAGTACATTTTGGCACAATGTAGTCTTGCTTTTTTTATGTTTATGTGTCAGTAGTGGGGTCCTCCTGGGTCTTCTGCCATAGCTTTTCATTTCAATGTTGATGGATAGTTTGCGCTGACACTGATGCTCCCTGAGCCTGCAGGACAGCTTGAATATCTTTGGAACTTGTTTGGGGCTGCTTATCCACCATCCGGACTATCCTGCGTTGACACCTTTCATCAATTTTTCTCTTCCGTCCACGCCCAGGGAGATTAGCTACAGTGCCATGGGTTGCAAACTTCTTGATAATGTTGCGCACTGTGGACAAAGGCAAATCTAGATCTCTGGAGATGGACTTGTAACCTTGAGATTGTTTATATTTTTCCACAATTTTGGCTCTCAAGTCCTCAGACAGTTCTCTTCTCCTCTTTCTGTTGCTCATGCTTAGTGTGGCACACACAGACACACAATGCAAAGACTAAGTGAACTTCTCTCCTTTTTATCTGCTTTCAGGTGTGATTTTTATATATTGCCCACACCTGTTACTTGCCCCAGGTGAGTTTAAAGGAGCATCACATGCTTCAAACAATCTTATTTATCCACAATTTTGAAATGGTGCCAATAATTTTGTCCAGACCATTTTTGGAGTTTGGTGACATTATGTCCAATTTGCTTTTTTTCCTCCCTTTTTTTGGTTTAGTTCCAATAGGCATATACATGCGTATAGAAAAACATGTGTTACTGCAATCCTTTTCTGTGAGAAATACTTAATTTTCTAGAAAAATTTCAGGGGTGTCAACATTTACGGCCATGACTGTATATCAATACAGTGGTCCGTGACCTCCAGCAGCCTCCATAAGCTACGAATGGAGCAGCAGTGTGCAGACATGACCGCCAGTACTTTCCCATAGGATTTTACAGATGCTCCGTCTTAGGATTGGGGAAGGTCCTAGCTGTCAGACTCCCCCGAGATCAGACACTTATTCCCTATCCTGTGGATAGCAGATAAGTGATGTTGGTGGGACCATTCCCTTTCAGGCTATGTTCACGCGGCAGAATTTGCAGTGCGGAATTCCGCACAGAGATTCCGCAGCAGAGTCCCATTGATTTCAATTGGCTTTTGCTGCACTGTGCACATGGGGGGGGGGGGAAACATCTGGCGCAGGAATTCGGATTTCGGTGTCCGCAGAAAGAATAGACAAGTCTCTTTCTGCGGATTCCGGGCATGAGAGGAGCCGTAGTTTTGCAACAGCTGGAGACACACTGGCCCTTATTTACTAAGAGTGTTGTGTAGGTTTCTTTGTGGGTTTTAATTCCCTACAATTTTTTTTTCCCAACATGTTGCTTTTTTGTTTTTTTACAAATGCTCTGATCTGTCGGGTTTTCCTCGGCTGAAAATCCACCACATTTTCTGTGAAAACCTTTAGTAAATATGTTGGGTTTTTGGGAAAATGTTGGGAACATGCCCCTTTTGGTGACCACGCCCCCTTTTCCTGACGACCACTCCCCTTTTCAGCAAAATGGAGAGTTAGTCTGGGTTTTTTTCAATTCTGGCGCAAAATTTGTCGCAGACAGAATTTCTGCCGCAATGCGCACAACCCGACAAAACAGGTCAGGTTTGCAATAGTAACTGAGGGCCACTGTTTAAAAAAAACCTGCCATAGACCACAGGGTAGTGTTTCCCAACCAGTGTGCCTCCAGCTGTTGCAAAATTACAACTCCCAGCATGCCCGGACAGCCAAAGGCTGTCCGGGCATGCTGGGAGTTGTAGTTTTGCAACAGCTGGAGGCACACTGGTTGGAAAATACTGTCATAAGGAATGGAGAGCACATGTAACAACCAGCTCTGTTACCGCGAAAGACTTAAGACTTGGTTCCCAGCAGCAGTCAAATTCCCAGTGATCAAACACCGTTAACAATCTACCCCTTTAACCCTACAAGTCAAACATTTCTGCAATGTTCTGATTTTTCACTGTGAATATTTCTTCTTTTACAGGTGGTGAAACTGAAGCAGATAGAACACACCCTCAATGAGAAAAGGATATTACAAGCCGTCAACTTCCCTTTCCTGGTGAGGTTGGAGTATTCATTCAAGGTAAAGATGAGGACTACTGGGTTTTGGCCAAACACTTTGAAAGCTGTGAATGATTTTTTTCCCGTATTATAAATGGTGAGGAAATATTACAAAGACATGTCATCCATTAACCCCTTAAGGACGCAGGACGTAAATGTACGTCCTGGTGCGGTGGTACTTAACGCACCAGGACGTACATTTACGTCCTAAGCATAACCGCGGGCATCGGAGCGATGCCCGTGTCATGCGCGGCTGATCCCGGCTGCTGATCGCAGCCAGGGACCCGCCGGCAATGGCCGACGCCCGCGATCTCGCGGGCGTCCGCCATTAACCCCTCAGGTGCCGGGATCAATACAGATCCCGGCATCTGCGGCAGTTCGCGATTAAAATGAACGATCGGATCGCCCGCAGCGCTGCTGCGGGGATCCGATCATTCATAACGCCGCACGGAGGTCCCCTCTCCTTCCTCCGTGCGGCTCCCGGCGTCTCCTGCTCTGGTCTGTGATCGAGCAGACCAGAGCAGGAGATGACCGATAATACTGATCTGTTCTATGTCCTATACATAGAACAGATCAGTATTAGCAATCATGGTATTGCTATGAATAGTCCCATATGGGGACTATTCAAGTGTAAAAAAAAATGTTAAAAAATGGAAAAGTAAAAAAAAAGTGAAAAATCCCCTCCCCCAATAAAAAAGTAAAACGTCCGTTTTTTGCTATTTTACCCCCAAAAAGCGTAAAAAATTTTTTTTATAGACATATTTGGTATCGCCGGGTGCGTAAATGTCCAAACTATTAAAATTAAATGTTAATGATCCCGTACGGTTAACGGCGTGAACGAAAAAAAAAAAAAGTCCAAAATTCCTACTTTTTTAAAACATTTTATTAAAAAAAAAATTATAAAAAATGTATTAAGTTTTTTATATGCAAATGTGGTATCAAAAAAAAGTACAGATCATGGCGCAAAAAGTGAGCCTCCATACCGCCGCTTATACGGAAAAATAAAAAAGTTAGAGGTCATCAAAATAAAGTGATTATAAACGTACTAATTTGGTTAAAAAGTTTGTGATTTTTTTTAAGCGCAACAATAATATAAAAGTATGTAATAATGGGTATCATTTTAATCGTATTGACCCTCAGAATAAAGAACACACGGAATTTTTACCATAAATTGTACGACATGAAAATGAAACCTTCCAAAATTAGCAAAATTGCGTTTTTCGTTTTAATTTCCCCACAAAAATAGTGTTTTTTGGTTGCGCCATACATTTTATGATATAATGAGTGATGTCATTACAAAGGACAACTGGTCGCGCAACAAACAAGCCCTCATACTAGTCTGTGGATGAAAATATAAAAGAGTTATGATTTTTAGAAGGCGAGGAGTCCTTAAGGCCAAAATGGGCTGAGTCCTTAAGGGGTTAAAGGGGTACTCCGGTGGAAAACATTATTTTTTTTTTAAATCAACTGGTGCCAGAAAGTTAAACAGATTTGTAAATTACTTCTATTAAAAAAATCTCAATCCTTTCAGTACTTATTAGTAGGGATCGACCGATTATTGGTATGGCCGATATTATCGTCCGATAATCACGATTTTGGGCATTATCGGTATCGGCAATTACCTTGCCGATAATGCCCCGCACCACGACCGCCGCCCCCCCGCACCGCGTCGCACCCCCCACCGCACCGCCCCGGCCCCATTGCCTCCCCCATCCCTGGTTTTATAATTACCTGTTCCCGGGGCCCACGCTTCTTCTTGCTCCTGCTGCGTCCTGTGTTACGCTGTGCGCAGTGACATCACCGTCAGTGCGCACAGTGACAGTTCAGGAGGACGCCACCGGAGCCAGGTAATTCTAAAATCGGGATGGGGGGGGGGGGGGGCGGTCGCGGTGCGGCGCTTCGGTGGCGGTGATAGGTCTCAGGACCCCCGGACAGGCAGGGGAAGAGAAGCGGGTGGCGGCGGCGGTCTATGGCACCGCAAAAGCCACTGCAGTGCATTGATTTAAAGCGCCCACTTTAAATCAATGACCTGCAGTGGTGTCGCGGGGGGATAAATAGCCGATAACTTATACCGGAATATCGGTATAATTTATCGGCTATCGGCCCTAACCTCCACCGATTATCAGTATCGGCCCTAAAAAAACAATATCAGTCGATCCCTTCTTATTAGCTGCTGAATACTACAGAGGAAATTCTTTTCTTTTTGCATTTCTTTTCTGTCTGTCCACAGTGCTCTCTGCTGACACCTCTGTCTATGTCTGGAACAGTCCCAGAGCAGGAAAAAAAAATCCCCATAGCAAACATATGCTGCTCCGGACAGTTCCTAAAATGGACAGAGGTGTCAGCAGAGAGCACTGTGGACAGACTGAAAAGAAATCCAAAAAGAAAAGAATTTCCTCTGTAGTATTCAGCAGCTAATAAGTACTGGAAGGGTTAAGATTTTTTTTAATAGAAGTAATTTACAAATCTGTTTAACTTTTTGGCAAAAGTTGATTTAAAAAAAAAAAAAAATTCCACCGGAGTACCCCTTTAACAATCGTTGGTACTTTAACGATCCAGAAAAAGATGGGTTCACACTGCTTATTCTGGTGGTAAAGGGACATGGATCTGGCCCCATTCACTTGAAGGGAGCAGTTTCCAGTGTTTCCCAACCAGGGTGCCTCCAGATGTTTTAAAACTACAATTCAAGCATGCTCAGACAGCCAAAGTCTTGTGTATGCTGGGAGTTGTAGTGTTGCAACAGCTGGAGGCACACTGGTTGGAAAACACTAATTTACCATGTGGAAAGCCAGCTACTGCTGTGCAAATAAACTCTCTATAGGGGCCTCTGTGCTGAAGCTCCTCCCGTTGACCTTTCAAGCGTCCCAGAGGTCAGACTTATCATAAAGTATTGGCCTAGTCATATATCCTCTCTTCATGGTATGGGAATACCCTTTTATGGGTAGGGTCGCACGTAACTGATCCGGTATCATACTCTGCGGATCTGTCGATGACCGAACCTAGAGTGAGCCCCCTGCCTGTGCTCGTGTATCCGCTCACACAGACACAGGGATCTGCGCAACTAGTAAACCGCGCGCATGCACATTGCACTCTCAGACATCAGAGGAGCGCCCTGCAGTGTCTGAGTAAATACAGTATATATGGGATAAGTATCAATCTCCTGTACGGGGCCCCGGCTCTCCGCCGCCTCAATGCAGCTCTATGGGAGAGTCGGAGATTGCAGAGTGCAGCGATTCGGCTCGATAGAAATGCTTTGAGGGGGATGTGTCGCCCGCCAGGCGACACATCCCCCTCAAAGCATTTCTATCGAGCTGAATAGAAATGAACTGGTGCCAGAAAGTTAAACAGATTTGTAAATGACTTCTATTAAAAAATCTTTATCCTTCCAGTACTTATTAGCAGCTGTATGCTACAGAGGAAATTCTTTGCTTTATGAATTTCTTTGGTCTTGTCCACACTGCTCTCTGCTGACACCTCTGTCCAGAGTAGCATAGGTTTGCTATGAGGATTTTCTCCTGCTCTGGACAGTTCCTGATACAGACAGAGGTGTCAGCAGAGAGCACTGTGGACAAGACAAAAAAGGAAATTAAAAAAGAAAAGAATTTCCTCTGTAGAATACAGCTGCTAAAAAGTACTGGAAGGATAAACATTTTTTAATAGAACTAATTTACACAGCCGTTTAACTTTTTGGCACCAATTGATATAAAAAAATATATTTTCCACCGGAGTACCCCTTTAAATGCCACGGCCTGGCCTGGCTCAAAGCTGTTTCCCCCCTTATTAGTGTGCATGCACTGTTCAGCAGAGCATGCATGTGTTTTCCGTGGAGTGAGTGGGGAGGTAAGCTGCTGCCATATTCCTCTTCTCCTCCTGGAGCTGACTGTGGCTGTAAATGAAGATCTCTGGATCCAGCTCTTTAATTAAAAAAAACAGTTCTTTTTTAGGTCTACGTTTTAAATGCAATTCCCTTCCATGTGATATCCTCCACTTACACCAAGTGCCCCATCCCGTACACCACAACGCGTTTCGTGTGCATGCGCACATTGTTGCGGAACAAGCTGACTGGGGCTGTCAAACTTAGAAACTCTCCTTTTTCTGTCTCAGCCAAGTGTCAAGAAGGAAGAGCTGAGCTACTCAAGTGCCACAGCCTGGCACACCTCCTTGTTCACCGACACAGAACCCTGTACAGTTTGCCTTTAATTCCTATTCCTACATTCTTACTTTAATAAATCTATTTTGTGGATGATATTTTGCATTATCCGGGTAGCACATGTTAATGAATTCCGTTCAGATTATGTTCATGACTTCTTCCTGTATCACCACGTACACGTATGTTGCAGTGAGGGTCCCTTTTCTGAACTAACAGCTAGGATCTGAGTTAAAGGGTTACTCCGCTCCCCAGCGTCTGGAACATTGAGTTCCTGAACGCTGTGTGTGGGCTTCTGTGTTCACGCCCGCGCCCTTGTGACGTCATGGCCTGCCCCCTAAATGAAAGTCTATGGGAAACTTGCATTGACGGGGCGGGACGTGACATCACATGACTGGGCATGACTTCACATGACTGGGCATGACTTCACATGACTGGGCGGGGGCGCGACGTCACGTGGCGGGGCGCGACGTCACGTGGCGGGGCGCGACGTCTCGTGGCGTCACAAGCGGGTGGGCGTGAACATGGAAGCCCGCACACAGCGTTCAGGAACTCAATGTTCTGGATGCTGGGGAGCAGAGTAACCCTTTAAAGGGGTACTCTGCTCCTAGACATCTTATCCTAGACGTCTGATCACGGGGGTCCTGCCGTTGGGGGCCCCCCTCGCGATCTCCCTGCTGCACCCGGCGTTCGTTTAGAGCGTCTGGTGCAGTGCCGGAGGCTTGTTACGTCGTGACCACGCCCCCTCAATGCAAGTCCATGGGAGGGGGCGTGACTTCCGTCACGCCCCCTCCCATAGACTTGCATTGAAGGGGCGTGGCTGTGACGTAACGAGCGGCTGTGACAGTGGCGTCACGAGCCTCCGCCTCACATCACCAGTTATCCAGCACGGAGCGAAGTTTGCGCCGTGCAGCGGATGTCTGGGGTGCCGCAGCAGAGATTCCGGGGGCCCCCGCAATCAGACATCTTAGTGGATATGAGCTGTCGAGGGGAGGAGTACCAATCCCCCGGTGTTTTATCTGGTCAGCCCCGCAATCTGAAATCATGATTCCAAATTCCTGTGGTTCTTAAGAGGTTAATGCATTTTTCTTGTTCCCTACAGGATAATTCAAATTTATATATGGTTATGGAATATGTGCCTGGGGGTGAAATGTTCTCACATCTAAGAAGAATCGGCAGGTTCAGGTCAGTACATACATCCGGATACACAGCGCTTCTTGTGTCTGTCTGTGGGCTTGTGATGTGGGAACCTGCTAGCGGACGTGTCTAAAGGCGTCTTGTTTGTTTTCACAGCGAGCCCCACGCGCGGTTCTATGCAGCTCAGATAGTTTTAACATTCGAGTACCTCCATTCGTTAGACCTCATCTACAGAGATCTCAAGCCAGAAAATCTCTTAATCGACCAACAAGGATATATTCAGGTGAGCGGCGCCATTGACACTGTGCGTTTACGAAACTTGTATCTCTTATTTATTTATTTATTTATTTATTTTTTTTTAGTTTTTTTTTTTTTTTTAGTTTTTACGTGTGTTCTTACTAATCTATTGTGTCTGTATACCCTGTATAATGGAAACCGTATTTGCATGGAAATGTTGCGTTCATAGAAGCGTCCTATGGCGGACACCTTAAAGGGATACTCCAGTGGAAAACTTTTTTTATTTTAAAAGTTAAACAGATTTGTAAATTAAATTAAAAATGAAATCTATAAAAAAAAAATCTTTACCCTTCCAGTACTTATTAGCAGCTGTATGCTACAGAGGAAATTATTTTATTTTTTTATTTATTTTTTGTCTTGTCCACAGTGCTCTCTGCTGACACCTCTGTCCATATCAGGAACTGTCCAGAGCCGCATAGGTTTGCTATAGGGATTTTCTCCTGTTCTGGACAGTTCCTGATACAGGCATCAGGTGTCAGCAGAGAGCACTGTGGACAAGACAAAAAATAAATTCAAAAAGAAAAGAATTTCCTCTGTAGTAAACAGCTGCTAAAAAGTACTGGAAGGGTAAAGATTTTTTAATAGAAGTCATTTACAAATCTGTTTAACTTTCTGGCACCAGTTGATTTAAAAAATAAATAAAAACTAAAAAATTCCACCCGAGTATTCCTTGATGGTACAAAAATTTCACTACATGCAAATATGTTGGAATCTGTTACAAAGGGCTCTGATCCTGATAGCCTTAGAAAAGGGCTACTATTGTTAGGCTCGGTTCTCATCTACATTGGAGGCTCCATGTGCCTCTGTCACATGTTCTGTCCATAATAGTTGTATTATTGTGTCCGGTAAAATGCTGGAGACCCAACACATCCCACTAAAGTCATTGAGGTCCATCAGGCGCCATTGGTGTCCAAAGGATTTGTTGGCGCTGTGTTTTTTTTTTTTTCTGTTCTTCAATGACTGAGCAAAACAACAGTACAAACTTTACAGGTGTAAACCCAGCCTGGTATGTTTAGCTTATAATATAATGTTATTATGAAGTAATGTCAAATTATAGAACTTCATGCATGAATGAAAAGTTGTCCAAAATGCACATCGCTACTAATATAGGGGCAGCATGTGGCCCCTCCGGGTCATCAGTCCTGCAGAAATCAATATCTAGGATATAGAATGGACAGTGATATTTCTACAGCTGAACACATCAACCATTTAATGCAGTGTTTTCCAACCAGCATGCCTCCAGCTGTTGCAAAACTACAACTCCCAGCATGCCCGGACAGCCAACGGCTGTCCGGGCATGCTGGGAGTTGTAGTTTTGCAACAGCTGGATTCAAAACTGGTTGGAAACCCCTAATCTAATGATCATATTTGTGGTGCTGTGCGGCATCCATTGATGCCGCGGCGCCGTGTCTATCGGGAGGCGCGGCCCTGGGACTGGTTTGAGTGGCATCAGGGCTGCTCTGCCAGGGGGTCGTTCCCCCTGTGGGCACTGGTGTTGCATCGGTGGGGGTCGCCCCCCCGTAGTACGCCATTTTACACTAAGGACGTTAGGGACCCGCTACTTACAGGTGGCCGTGACGTGGCTAGTGGGCTTGCACTTCATGATCATAAAGTACACTAGCGACCTGTTAGTTTAATACAGTTACCCCCCCGACATGCGATGGCCCCGACATATGATCAAATCGGCATACGATGCTTTTATATGTCGATGCCATCGCATTAACTGCTATCCGACAGCGCAAAATGCTTAAGCTGCTGTCGGATAGCAGTTTAAGCATCCCGGACAGGTTCACTTACCTATCCCCGCTGCTCCGGGTCCACTTCGCGATCCTCCGGCGTCTTCTGCATCTTCTCCGGGGTCCAGGCCTCGCTTTCCGGCGTCGTTATTACGTCGCTGCGCACGCTGTCCCGGCGCACAACGTAATAACGTCACCAGAAAGCGAGGCCCGGACACCGGAGAAGATGCGGAAGAAGCAGGAGGAGCGGGACAGCATCGGGAGCGGTAAGGACGCGGTCCGGAGCGGCCGGGACAGGTGAGTATAACTTCCTATACTTTACATTGCACGGATCCCTCAACATACGATGGATTCGACAAACGATGGGTCGTTTGGAACGAATTACCATCGTATGTTGAGGGACCACTGTACATGTTGCTGAGAAGCCTTAGATCATTGTGCATGTTGTGGATGTGCGACCATGTCTGTTTTCTCTATATGAATTCATATTTTGTTGAAGGAGAAGGTATGTTGGATTTAGACTACTTACTCCTCTGATACATAAAGAAGTCTTGCAGCAGCTTACCCCCAGAGAACACATGCACGCTCGGCTGAGCATGAACATATATATGGTGGGATTAAAAGAGAGAGTCTGCTGTCTGTAGGAGCAGCTTTAGGCTGCATTCACACCACATTTTTGCAATACAGTTCCCGTATACGTTTTCAATACGAAAACCGTACGGAACCGTATTGAAAACCGTATGCATTGACTCTCCATTGAAAACCGTATGCCAAAAGATGCATCAGGTTGTGTTTGTCAGATTTTTTTTTTCCCTGTACTAAAAAACGTAGTCTACCACGTTTTTTGGTCCGGGTGAAAAACTGTATTAAACCATATACGTTTTTTTTTTTTAACATGGGAGTCAATGGGAACCGTACAGAACTGTGTGTGCGCGCGTACGGTTCCATACGGTTTTCACCATACGGTTTTTGACTTTGTACAGTTTTTTTTCTTGGAATTTCAATCAAACAAGTGATACTTTTGTTCATAATGGAGTAAAAAGTTAAACGTATACATTTTTTTCTTAAAAAACTGATGCAACTGGACACTTTTTTCAAACTGTATACGGGTTATAATGTGTACACACGTTTTGATACAGTTTAGTCAGGTTTTGAGGAATCCGTTTTTCATCAAAAACCTGATACGGGAACTGTATTGCAAAAACGTGGTGTGATGCAGCCTTACACTGGAGTCACACATGCTGTCTATGATCGTGCTTCCAAAATAATGAAAAATATAAAGGATAGACCTTTAAAATGCACATGTGTTTTCCAGCCTCAGGAGAAAGTAACGTCATTTTCACTTTTATAGGTCACAGACTTTGGGTTTGCCAAGCGAGTAAAGGGAAGAACTTGGACATTATGTGGAACCCCAGAATACCTGGCACCAGAAATTATTTTGAGCAAGGCAAGTAACCAGGACAGACCCACATACAATACAGCTTCTTTCAGGAGACCCCCAGAATTGCACTGAAAAGCCTTGTTCTGTAATGAGGTGGTCTTCTTAAAGGGGTACTACCGTGCTGACAACTTAACCCCTATCTAAAGGATAGCGGATAAGTTGCCTGATCGCGCGGGGTCCCGTGGCTGGGGACCCCCACGATCTCGCACGCAGCACCCCGCTCTCGTAAGGCCCCGGAGCGAACATCACTCCGGGTCTGATGACTGCCGGTCACAGGGCCGGAGTATCGTGATGTCACGGCTCCGCCCCCATGTGACATCACGCTCCGCCCCCTCAATGTAAGTCTATGGCATTGGGCGAGACAGCTGTCTCGCCCCTTCCATAGACTTGCATTGAGGGGGCAGAGCGTGACATCACAGGGGGCGGAGCTGTCACGTCACGATCACCGCCCCCGTCATCAGACCCGAAGCGGATGTTTGCTCCGGGGCCTGATGAGAGCAGGGTGCTGCGTGCGAGATCGTGGGGATCCCCAGCGGCGGGACCCCGCGCGATCAGGCAACTTATCCCCTATCCTTTAGATAGGGGATAAGTTGTCAGCATGGTAGTACCCCTTTAACCCCATCAGGACACAGTGCATTTTGACCTTAAATCGTAACCGTCAGATCCAACAAAAAACATATTTTTTAATATATCACTCAGTACCTAATCCTGACCATGTACGTCTAATTTTTATGTGTCTAGCACCTTTATTTTTTTTTTATTACACTTTTAATTTAGCTCACTAGTCTGAATTCCTCTCAAATGGAGGGGGCGTGGCCTCACTGTGCAGGTCTCCGCCCCCTCCCTCAGTATGCTGTGTGCTCACATCTCCCCTAGCATTAGCAAAACTACAACTCCCAGCTTGTCCTCACTGACAGTAGCGGGACACAAGATGACAGTGGGAGGATCTTTCCTCCAGCTCTGAGCCCTGCACATTTTTATTTTTTTTTTTCCTTTTCGCCTTCTAAAATTCATAACTCTTTTTTTATATTTCCATTCCCAGACCCATATGAGGGCTTGTTTTTTTGCGCGACCAGTTGTACTTTGTAATGACATCACTCATGTTACCCTAAAATGTATGGTAAACCCCCAAAAAAATTTGTGTAAGTGTAATTTTGTGTAGTTCTTTCCAGTCTGACCACAGTGCTCTCTGCTGACACCTCATTTTGTGTCAGGAACTGTCCAGAACAGGAGCAAATCCCCATAGCAATCTTCTCCTGCTCTGGACAGTTCCTGACATGGACAGAGGTGTCAGCAGAGAGCACTGTGGTCAGACAGAAAATAAATTCTAAGAACTTCCTATGGAGCATACAGCAGCTGATAAGTACTGGAAGGTTTAAGATTTTTAAATAGAAGTAATTTACAAATCTGTTTAACTTTCTGGCACCTGTTGATTAAAAAAAAAAAATAGTTTTCCACCGGAGTACCCCTTTAAGGAAACCGGTAACTATGCATAATTATATGGTGAACAACTCAAAATCCACCACACAAATTCTATTGTGATTAAGAGAAGTTTAACTTTTTCTTATTGCAGTGTTTCCCAACCAGGGTGCCTCCAGCTGTTGCAAAATGACAGCTCCCAGCATGCCCGTACAGCCTTTGTGCGGGCTTGCTGGGAGTTGTAGTTTTGCAACAGCTGGAGACACAATGGTCCGGAAACACTGTCCTATTTTGTCAATTCTTTTTGCTAGTTCAGTCACTGCTGTCCGGCCTATATAGGACATAGGACAAGTGCTGAAGAACTAATATTTGTTTCAAATTTTTATTTGCTCCTATACTTTATTTTTAATTTTTTTTGTTTACATATTTTTGATTTTCAAGGGACATACAAAACAGTCAAACTGTAATTAAGCTTAATTGAACATAAATTACACAAAATAATAATAAACAAAACAACCTCCTATATACCATGGATGGCCAAACTTGCTCAACCTAAGAGCCACATTCAATGAATGTGGTTGTTATTAGTAACAGTGAGCCCCCACTACAACAGTTGGCTCCCATGAGTCCCTCATATAACAGAGTGCTTCCCATACTGCCACATTTAGCATTAAGCCCCATCTGCATACAGTGCTATATAGCAGTAAGCCCCCATACATCTCTATATAGCAGTAGGCCCCCATACATGTCTATATAGCAGTAGGCCCCCATACATGTCTATATAGCAGTAGGCCCCCATAAATGTCTATATAGCAGTAGGCCCCCATAAATGTCTATATAGCAGTAGGCCCCCATACATGTCTATATAGCAGTAGGCCCCCATACATGACTATATAGCAGTAGGCCCCCATACATGTCTATATAGCAGTAGGCCCCCATACATGTCTATATAGCAGTAGGCCCCCATACATGTCTATATAGCAGTAGGCCCCCATACATGTCTATATAGCAGTAGGCCCCCATACATGTCTATATAGCAGTAGGCCCCCATACATGTCTATATAGCAGTAGGCCCCCATACATGTCTATATAGCAGTAGGCCTCCATACATGTCTATATAGCAGTAGGCCTCCATACATGTCTGTATAGCAGTAGGCCCCCATACATGTCTGTATAGCAGTAGGCCCCCATACATGTCTATATAGCAGTAGGCCCCCATACATCTGTATATAGCAGTAGGCCCCCATACATCTCTATATAGCAGTATGCCCCCATACATCTCTATATAGCAGTAGGCCCCCATACATGTCTATATAGCAGTAGGCCCCCATACATGTCTATATAGCAGTAGGCCCCCCATACATGTCTATATAGCAGTAGGCCCCCCATACATCTCTATATAGCAGCAGGCCCCCATACATCTCTATATAGTAGTAGGCCCCCATACGTCTCCCATATAACAGTAGACCACCCAAACAGCCCTATATAGCAGTAAGCCCCTGTACTGCCGCGATATAGCAGTAAGCTCCCATCCTCATAAGCCCTATATAGTAGAAGGCCCCCTCATGCCCCAAATAGCAGCAGCCTCCCATCCCCATGCTGCCCCATGTAGCACTTGCAATTTTAGAGCGAATTGCACTCAGACAATGCGTCTGACGGCATGCTGGGAGTTGTAGTTTTGGTACAGCTGGAGGCACAGTGGTTAGGAAATACTGGACTACACAAACATTCGTGGCAGGTCTGTCTGATCCAGTGGAAGCATAATGTCATCAATATGCAGACTACTTATTAGTAGAACGATTACATTGCTTTTTTTTCTTTCTTTCTAGGGCTATAACAAAGCAGTTGACTGGTGGGCATTAGGTGTGTTAATCTATGAAATGGCGGCTGGTTATCCTCCATTTTTTGCCGATCAGCCCATTCAAATATATGAAAAAATTGTTTCAGGAAAGGTAAGTTACAATAAATAAAATTATCTTTAATTTATTTATTTTTTATTTATTTTTGCTGAAGTCGTGTACCGTATATATACTCGAGTATAAGCCGAGTTTTTCAGCACGATTTTTCGTGCTGAAAACACCCCCCTCGGCTTATACTTGAGTGAACTCTCCGCCCTCAGTGGTCTTCAACCTGCGGACCTCCAGATGTTTCAAAACTACAACTCCCAGCAAGCCTGGACAGCCATCGGCTGTCCGGGCATGCTGGGAGTTGTAGTTTTGAAACATCTGGAGGTCCGCAGGTTGAAGACCACTGGCCCGGGCCTTCGTCATCATCCAGCCCGCCATCCCCCCTTTTAGTTTTGTACTCGCCTCCTCTCGGCAGGACGTTAGGGTGAGCTGGTCCGGTCCATCTGTGCTGCAGGACTGTCCGGTGGGGAGGGATAGTCGTTCCGGGCTGTCCATCTTCACCGGGGGGGGCCTCTTCTTCGTGCCCGGCCCCGGAATAATGACGTTGCCTTGATGACGACGCACAGGGACGTTGCTCATGAACATACAAAAACTAGTACAAAACAAAAGGGGGGAGGGGGGTCTGGATGATGACAGAGGGGATGATGTATTTCCCACCCTAGGCTTATAGTTGAGTCAATAACTTTTCCTGGGTTTTTGGGGTTAAATTGGGGGCCTTGGCTTATATTCGGGTCGGCTAATACTCGAGTATATACGGTATATAGGCACAAATAGTAAATTGCACAAATAGAGCTTTACCCCTATCTGAGCGGACATTTTAATTCTGCCGAATAATGGGTTTTGCTTTCCGTTTCAGGTACGGTTTCCATCCCACTTCAGTTCAGATCTTAAAGACTTACTAAGGAACTTGCTGCAGGTAGATCTGACCAAACGATACGGGAATCTGAAGAACGGGGTCAACGATATCAAGAACCACAAGTGGTTTGCCACTACAGATTGGATTGCAATCTACCAGAGAAAGGTGTGCCCATAGTACTTAGGCCAAGAATAAGAATTGGCTTCGTTCACCTTTGCAACCCACTTTTATTATTGTTAATGAGTACCTCTCATGATCTTGTTAAATTTTATAATCCTCCCAGTTCACTGCCCCCATCATGATAAACCACCCCCTGCCTTTATTTTTATTATTTTTTAGTTTTCTACCTTGATATTGCTCTGTATTTTCTGCTCAGTTTCAGTCAGATTCACAGACTGGGAAGGGGCGTTCCCCAGCAGGCGTGACATCATCTGGAGCCATACAGGGGAGAACTTCCTCCCTCACTCTGCTACACACAGCCCAGAGCAGTTCAGTGTGTGAGATAAGCTATGATTGGCTAAGGCTGCACACACCCCTCTCAGCTTTCAGACTGCATTTCCTGATTTTGGACTCCTGCCAGGCCAGCAGGAGTCCAAAGTCTGTGCAGGAGTTTGGGGATGGTGGAATGTGCTCTGGACAAGGAGGGAGACACCTAGTGACAGCTTTTTTTAAACACAAATTAAACATAGAAAACTTCATTTTTATTATTTTATTTAAACAAAGTACATTAGAAATAATTTTTATTTACCATAAGGAGTGCAATAGCAAAAATTAGTTTTGAGAGATAGGTCTTATACACAAATGAAAGCAACTTGGCAAATTGTCCTGATATAAAAAATTTAATATTTATAATGTCCCACCGTTTTGTATACAGTGGTCCCTCAACATACAATGATAATCCTTTCCAAACGGACCATCGTTTGTTGAAACCATCGTATGTTGAGGGATTGGTGCAATGTAAAGTATAGGACAGTGGTCTACAACCTGCGGACCTCCAGATGTTGCAAAACTACAACACCCAGCATGCCCGAACAGCCAACGGCTGTCCGGGCATGCTGGGTGTTGAAGTTTTGCAACATCTGGAGGTCCGCAGGTTGTAGACCACTGTTAGAGGAAGTTGTACTCACCTGTCCCCGCCACTCCGGACCGTCACTGCTGCCAGGGATGTCACCGTCCATCGCTGTGGCCGCGTCCCCGACTCTCCGGCAAGGCCTCTGCTTCCCCAGCATCCTCGCTCTCCGTCACCGCCATCACGTCGCTACACACGCCGCTCCTATTGGATGACGGGATGGCGTGTGCAGCGACGTGATGACGACGATGGAGAGAGCCGACGATGCCGAGGATCCCGAAGAGGACGTGCCGGAGCCCCGAGGACAGGTAAGTGATCGTCAGCGGACCACACGGGGCACCGTAAACGGCTATCCGGTGGCAGCTGAAGCAGTCTGCGCTGCTGGGATAGCAGTTTATGCGATGTCCCCGACATACAAAAGGATCGTATTTTGATGCTGCCTCTGAGAGGCCATCGCATGTTGAAATTATCGTATGTCGGGGCCATCGTAGGTCGAGGGGTCACTGTACTGGCTGCTCCTTTGCAGTCTGCAAACTGGTGTCTTCGTGGTTACGGTCTGCAAGCCCTGTGTTCTGCTAACATGCATTGAGTAGATTAGAAAGCCAGATTAGATTGTGACTGCAGGAGCCAATCGCAGTGGGTTTATTTAGTGTGGAACCATGGATACACACAGGTCTGCATAGGAGCTGCATACTTACACTGCAGTTATTACTGCGGCTTCGTGTGAGCGGGAATGAGCTGCTACACGTCGTGCCGCACTCTGCCTGATAAATTAATTACGGTGCCTTTTTAGTCATGCGATCTGTGGGCAATGCAATATTGATGACCCTATCCTAAGGAAAAGCCCTTTAAAAATGAATATGTCCCAGTTCTAATACTCGCTGACAATTGGCTGCACCATCTCTGTAGAGATGACCTGTGGGGGATGCATATGACATGTTAATTCCCAACCAGTGAGCCTCCAGCTGTTGCAAAATTACAACTCGCAGCATGCCCAGACAGCCAACGGCTGTCTGGGCATGCTGGGAGTTGTAGTTTTGCAACAGCTCGAGGCACCCTGGTTTGGAAACATTACCTTTAAAGGGGTTATCCAGTGAAAAACATTATTTTTTTTTTCATATCAACTGACTCCAGAAAGTTAAACAGGGTTGTAAATTACTTCTATTAATTTTTTTTTTTTTTTAATCCTACCAGTACTTATCAGCTGCTGAATTTGAGTTGTTCTTTTCTGTCTGAGTACAGTGCTCTCTGCTGACACCTCTGTCTGTTTCAGGAACTGTCCAGATTAGGAGAAAATCCCCATAGCAAACCTCTCCTGCTCTGGACAGTTACTGAGACAGACAGAGGTGTCAGCAGAGAGCACTGTGGTCAAACAGAAAAGAACAACTCAACTTCAGCAGCTGATAAGTACTAGAAGGATTACGATTTTTTAATATGAGTTATTTACAAATCGGTTTAACTTTCTGGAGCCAGTTGATATGGGAAAAAAAATTGTTTTTCACCAGAATTCCCCTTTAAGGTGTAGAGTCAGATTGCAGCCTCTGACCGGCACATATCCAGCTTAAAGGGGTATTCCAGGAAAAAACTTTTTTTTATATATCAACTGGCTCCAGAAAGTTAAACAGATTTGTTAATGACTTCTATTAAAAAATCTTAATCCTTTCAGTACTTATGAGCTTCTGAAGTTAAGGTTGTTCTTTTCTGTCTAAGTGCTCTCTGATGACACGTGTCTCGGGAAACGCCCAGTTTAGAAGCAAATTCCCATAGCAAACCTCTTCTAAACTGGGCGGTTCCCGAGACACGTGTCATCAGAGATTACTTAGACAGAAAAGAACAACCTAAACTTCAGAAGCTCATAAGTACTGAAAGGATTAAGATTTTTTAATAGAAGTAATTTAGAAATCTGTTTATCTTTCTGGAGCCAGTTGATATATATAAAAAAAAGTTTTTTCCTGGATAACCCCTTTAAAGTTCTACAAAGAAAGACTGCAGACAAACCTGTTTTTGTTTTGAGGTCTCTGTTTTGTAGACTGTAATCATTGTTGGCCTAGCCTCAGAATAGGTCATCGGTGATAGTTTGATGGGCAGTCTGACCCTTGGCGCTTCTGCTGTGTGACAACTCTGCAATGCCTACAGCCTCTTCACTGTTCAGCTCTACATGTGCTCATATGTCACACACCGTACATTTCATATCTACTGTGCATATAGTACTTAAAGAGGCACTGTCATTGTTAAAAGCTTATTGCAGGACTCATTATAATATGACATTTCACAATATACACCTGTTAAAAAAATATTAAATTTTCACCTGAAATTCAAGCTCAAAATAGCCGCCACTAGGGGTCGTCTGTCTTTTAGCCAGACAGACTAGTCTAGATTTTACAGCATACTGGATACCGGCCATAAAGCATACCAGTATCCAGTATAGGAGATTTCTATTGTGTATGCAAAACTACAGATAAAGGATGTGTGGACATGCTGGGAGCTGTAGTTTTACAACAACTGGAGGCAACACTGCTCTAACACAGTTATTTACACACATTGCAGCTTAAGTTGTTACTAAACTACAACTCCCAGCATGCTGAAATAGTCAAAGCTTTCTCGGACTCCTGAATGATAAAGTTGATCAGACATTCAGGAGTCTGTGAAAGATGAATGACACACATAGTGACAGCTTTGCTGATTAGCATCCAGCTTTACTAGGAGAAGATAAAACAGAACATGTATTCATAAAAATGCTGTACTTTTATCTAAAAAATCCTTGCACTCATTTTATAAAGATCTATTCTTATATTTATACATTTTATCCTGTTATGAATTCACCATAATGTCTTCTGATTACTGCAGGCAAGCTCCAAGTATCTTCCTCTGACATGACACAGCATAAAACCAGAGAGGAAAGGGTTACAGAGTAGAGAGTACTGATTGGCTGACTGCACAGGCTTGCTCCTGTGAGGGAGACAGACTGACACGCCCCCTCCAGCCTGCACAATGAAAAAGTAACTCACCAGCAGATAAATGCTTATATCTCTGGATATATAGGTCCGAGACACATAAAAATTATATGCACATGATCAGGATTGGGTCCTGAGTAACATATCACTTTTTTTTATTTATTTTTTTTGCACTATGACAGGTACACTTTAAGCAGCGTCACATTCAAGTACATAGGAGAGATAATGTACAAAACAGACTAAAGTTAAACACTAAGACTACTTTCGCACTGCCGTTGTGACCCGGCAGGCAATGGACGTCAGAAAAAGAAGGGGAGAATAGCGGGAGAAAAATGAATGCATGCAACCTCTTTTTCTCTCGCTACTCCCGCTAAAAAACAGCGGCGCCCGACGGACCCCATTATAGTCAATTGGATCCATCAGGACCCGTTGTTTGTTGGCTGTTGTGCCCGATCCCGATAACTGATGTTAAAGGTAAAAAAAAAACTGATGCCCGTTTTTGGACGGGGCACAAAGGCAGTGTGAAAGTAGCCTTAGAATGTCCCGATACAGACACTAAGAATCCCCCAGTATTTAGGTACAGAATCCCCCCCCCCCCCTCACTGAGGTTAATGCAATCTGCTGCAGATTTCCCACTGTGAAAAATACGCTCAAACTCGCAGCAAGAACCTTTACGGATTTGGGTACGGTTTAGCGCGTGTATTTTGGTGCATAATGGGCTAAAAATTCTGTGTGAATGTTCCCTACCCATCCACAGCTAAAATTCCACATTCTGATTTTCATCTGCGGAATTCCGCAAGTCCACTTGCTTTGGGATGTGCTACGTGTCGCCCTACCCTCAAAGGGATTTACAGTTCAGAACTGCTGACACTGTTGAATAGCTATTGTAGCAGAGCCCTGGACATCATCCAAGAGGGGCAAGAAGGTGAGGGCTTGTGAGGAGGTGGACCAGGCTGTGGCACCTGAGCAGCTTGGCTCCACCTCCTAGACACTTGTCTAAGAAGCAAAAAATCTGCTTAAATACAACCACCATCAGCTCCAGGATAGGTACAGTTTGCTTTTATTCATTATGGGTATGTTCACATCGAGTAATGTGAACGGAATGTCCGCTCGCAGAATTCCACTAGCGGAGATTCCATTTGGCGGCTGCGGACTTCTGTGCAAAGAATGAACATTTTCTATCTTTGCGTGTACCAATTTCAGCTTCGGAATTGTCCGCCACTGATATTACCAATTATTACATGCAGAGATATCTAGACATTATGATTTCCACAAAATGTTCTATACTTCTTAACACTAGGGGTCCCTCCATTATCCAGCACACTGTCTTGTATATACAGCTACTGCCTGTGTGTCTTAGCAGAGACATAATACAGAAAGTGTGGGCAGGACCAGCAGGGCTCCCAGCTTGTCAACCAGCCAGCTGTGTGAGCCAGGGGTGTGTCACGGAGCATTAGTGCACAGAGCAGCCAGTTATCAGTTTAAGGAGTGAGTGAGGAAGTTCCCACATGAGATGTGAGGGCAAGCAAGGAAACGCCCCCTCCTCCTTAGTGAACTGCGTGCAGTGTAAGCAACATAAACAAGGGAATTAGGTGCCATAAACTGATGAAAACCAGGATTTAAACACACGGGCAGCCACGGCACCAGTTAATGAGTAAGCCTGAAGCATTTATATTTTTAGTTTTTTAAATCTCAACACAGCTTTCGCTGAAGGCACTCTGTTCAGGAAACACTGAGATAAGTGATTAAGGCTGTACTACGCCTGTAAGACATTAAAGGGGTACTCCGGTGGGGGAAAAAAATGTTTTAAATCAACTGGTGACAAGTTAAACAGATTTGTAAATACTTCTATTACAACATCTTAATCCTTCCAGTACTTATCAGCTGCTGTATACTACAGAGGAAGTTCTTTCCTTTTAGAATTTATTTTCTGTCTGACCACAGTGCTCTTTGCTGACACCTCTGTCTATGTCAGGAGCCGTCAAAACTGGAGAAAATCCCCATAGCAAACCTATCCTGCTCTGGAGAGTTCCTGACATGTACAGAGGTATCAGCAGAGAGCACTGTAGTCAGACAGGAAAGGAATTCTAAAAGAAAAGGACATCATCTGGAGCATACAGCAGCTGATAAATACTGGAAGGTTTTAGATTTTTTTTTTATAGAAGTAACCTAAAAATCAGTTTTGCTTTCTGGCACCATGTGATTTAAAAAAATATATATATATTCCACCGGAGTACCCCTTTAAGTTTTTCTTCAGAAATTGAGGAGGAGGAGACTCCTTCTTTGTTTCTTAAACAAGAATCTTCCCTAGCGAACGCTAATTAGACCTCGCTGTCAGTTTTGCGCATCGCAGCACAATTTTCATTGTGTTTTTTAGTGCATGCCGCTCTCAAGGCCGATTTCACCTACATTACAGCTGAGGTTCCCGTTTTATGGGTCAAATTAATATTTATGAGCGTGTAGACCAGGAGCCCACTGGGAACCAGTACCTCCAATTCGGACTTCATGAATATTAATCATCAGCAGCCTCGCCCCCTCCTGTCACTGGCTTCTAGCAAATTCACGGACGGTCTACGTGAGCGCAATCCAGACAATGAGGCTACTCAGGAGAAAAAAGCGATGGAAAATGCTTTTCCTAAAGCGTCGAACACAGACGCCCTTTTACCGATACTCATCCTCCATATTAAGTTAATGAATGTTTATTTAAATGTTTTCCCACCTTTGCAACATTGTATCTAAAAACAAGTGAAGCGACTGCTGTTTTGTGTATGCAGCTTCAGTGCAGACTTACTTTGTGTCATTGTTTCCCAAGCAGAGCGCCTCCAGCTGTTGCAAAACTACAACTCCTGGCATGCTGGGAGTTGTAGTTTTGCAACAGCTGGAGGCACCCTGCTTGGAAAACACTGCCTTGTGTAGTCAGCCAGATCGTGCGCTTATAAATTAGCAAGGAAAGACAGACAGGTGTATATATGCCAAGCAAGAAGACAACAGGCTATGACTACAGGTTTTATTTGTAGTCTGTAACTATGGAGACGCACAGTCCACATTGGAGCTGTGTACAGAAAATCAGTTTTTAAAGGGGTACTCAGGTGGAAAACATATTTTTTTGTTTTTTAAATCAACTGGTGCCGGAAAGTTAAACAGATTTGTATTTACTTCTATTTAAATATCTTAACCCTTCCAGTACTTATCAGCTGCTGTATGCTCCACAGGAAGTTCTTTTCTTTTTGAATTTATTTTCTGTCTGACCACAGTGCTCTCTGCTGACATCTCTGTCCTTGTCAGGTACTGTCCAGAACAGGATAGGTTTGCTATGAGGAATTGCTTCTGCTCTGGACAGTTCCTGACATGGACAGAGGTGTCGGCAGAGAGTACTGTGGTTAGACTGGAAAGAACCACACAACTTCCTCTGTAGCATGCAGCAGCTAATAAGTACAGGAAGGATAAAGATTTTTAAATATAAGTAATTTACAAATCTTTTTAACTTTCTGGCACCAGTTGATTTAAAAATAAAATTCCACTGGAGTACCCCTGCAATCCAGACCATCTTGGTAAAGTTCTTTTTTATCTGTCCTAGATGCATTGGATCCTTTATTACAATTTGCCCAGGTTTTGGTGGTAAAAAGTCGCAAGTTTCTGCACAATCAAAAAGTCAGAAATTGCAACCTAAAATAAATAAATGAATTTAGTAATTGTCGCAAATTTTTCCATAGACACCTCCTAAAAGATGCAGATATACATCAGCCCAGACATGGCTGAACTTTTTTCGTGTGCGTAAAACATTTTTGCACAATCTGATAAAAGGCAAATTTTTTTTTTTGTTGCAATGGGTAAGCCATTATAAAATGGTGGACTGAAGGGAAAATTCAGGAAATGCCTACCTGCGCAAAATATATCCAGAGTCCTACGACCAGTTAGCGCATGTACACATTAGCACCAGACAAAATAAAGGTTGACCTACTGTATTGTCGTGGTTTATAGCAGTGGGTGGTCTGCAACCTGTGCTTCTTCAGCTGTTACGGAACTACAACTCCCAGCATGCCTGGCTGTCCGAGCATGCTGGGAATTATTGTCTTGTACACAGGTTGGAGTCTTCTGGCTAATATATATATATGTGTGTATGTGTATATATGTGTGTGTGTGTATATATATATAAATAAATAAATAAAGTAGAGATGGTAGAGCATGCAGTGGTGCCTTCCGCTGCTGATCCTGGCTAGGGACCCAAAATTTTATACATATGTTTTTATATTTTTATATATATATATATTTATTTATTAGAGATAGATATATATACACACTATTGGGGTGATTTATCATTGCTTTTAGAGCATTTTTTTTGTCTATGTTTTGGCGCAGTTCTGGCGCAAGCAGCATATTTTGAGACTTTTATGCGTCTTTTGATATAGACCGTTTCACTCTTTTTTTCCTCCCCCGTAGAACTTTTTCTTTCTGACCATGCAGTGGTCACATATTTATCATTTGCGACTTTTAAGTCATTATTTTGTGCGCAAAGGTACTATTTTTTTGGGCGCAAAGCTACACCACCTACTAGTAGGCGTGAGAATAATTTCTACCTTCCGCAATTCAACCTTTAACCTCTTGTGGACAACAGCGTCCCACTCCCCTTCTATGACACGTGTTTAGGAGCTGAGCGCGGGTCATAGCTGGGTGGTCCAGGCCGCTATCTGCCACCATGACCCATCTCTAATGCCAGACATCACAGATCACGGTGATGCCCGGCTTTAACCCCTTAGACACCGCAATCAAATTTGATTGTAGAGTCTAAAATGCAAATAAAAATGTCCCGGCAGCTCTGTGAAAGTAGGTAAAAACCCCTAACCTGCCAAATTCAGGACCCAGGAAAGTGTTTACTTCCCTCCCTCACAAGTGTCCAGAAAAAAAGTGTATGTGGTAAAGCTTTTCCCACAACAAAATTCATCATCCTGCTGCACCTTCTTGATAAATAAGATGCCCGCTAGTCAAACCCACCACCCAAATAAATGTGGAAAAATAGCTCTACCGTAGACATTCTTTGATAATTCTGGGCCCGTGTGTGTAATTGAGTTCTCAGAGAGAAATTAAAGGGGTATTCCAAGAAAAAACTTTTTATATATATATATATATATATATCAACTGGCTCCAGAAAGTTAAACGGATTTGTAAATTACTTCTATTAAAAAAAAAATCTTAATCCTTCCAATAATTATCAGCTGCTGAAGTTGAGATGTCCTTTTCTCTCTGGCAACAGTGCTCTCTGCTGACACCTCTGCTTGTCTCGGGAACTGCACAGAGTAGAAGAGGTTTGCTATGGGGATTTGCTTCTAAACTGGGTGGCTCCGGAGACACGCGTCATCAGAGAGCACTTAGACAGAAAAGAACAACTCAACTTCAGCAGCTCATAAGTACTGAAAGGATTAAGATTTTTTAATAGAAATAATTTACAAATCTGTTTAACTTTCTGGAGCCAGTTGAGAGAGATATATACATATATACAGTGTCCACTGAAGAGCATACAAATGTATAAACAAAAAGTGCAGTTTTTATAGTAGCAAACTTACCAGATTTTAAGAGAGTTTCTATGCGTTCTGCCTATAGGGGGCACTGTATTCGTATGATTCCTATCATTTCAGCAAACTACTGGACATCTCCCTATCCATTGGATACAGCAGTGTTTCCCGAGCCAGCGTGCCTCCAACTGTTGCAAAACTACAACTCCCAACATGCCCGGACAGCCGTTGGCTGTACGGGCATGCTGGGAGTTGTAGTTATCCAACAGCGTGTCTAGCACCATTGGCTATATTTGGCATTGCAGGTACCAGGCCCAGCTTTTACAAAATAGTGGTGCTGCTTTTGGGAACACAGCAAACTACACTGCTCCAAAAAATAAATAAAGGGAACACTTAAACAACACAATGTAACTCCAAGTCAATGACACTTCTGTGAAATCCCACTGTCCACTCAGGAAGAACACTGATTGACAATCAATTTCACATGCTGTTATGCAAATGTAACAGACAACAGGTGGAAATTATAGGCAATTAGCAAGACACCCCCAATAAAGGAATGGTTCTGCAGGTGGTGACCACAGACCACTTCTCAGTTCCTATGCTTCCTGGCTGATGTTTTTGGTCACTTTTGAATGCTGGCGGTGCTTTCACTCTAGTGGTAGCATGAGACGGAGTCTACAACCCACACAAGTGGCTCAGGTAGTGCATCTCCCTATCCATTGGATACAGCAGTGATTCCCTAGCCAGCGTGCCGCCAACTGTTGCAAAACTACAACTCCCATGCTGGGAGTTGTAGTTTTGCAGCAGCTGGAGGCACTCTGGTTTGGGTAAACTGTGGTATAGAGTGAAGTTCTTCTCGTCTTTTTTTATGCCTTTTTTTTATTGATTGTTTCCCCTTTTGTCATCCGGTCAGGTGGAAGCTCCGTTCATACCAAAGTGCAGAGGGCCCGGAGACACCAGCAACTTTGACGACTACGAGGAGGAGGACATCCGCGTGTCTCTCACCGAGAAATGTGCAAAAGAATTTGCTGACTTTTAGGATGAGGCGTGTTAGGACGACAATGCCATCAGGGCTCACATTTTGGGATCTTTGCACTCTGTTTTCAGATGGGGTGGAGCTGAAACCATCTTATGTCAAGAGTTACCTTCATTCCGCAAAGCTGACTGAAGTCTAGAGCGCCATCTTCCATGCGTGCACTTTGCACCAAACCTTCTACCCCCGGCACGGCAGAGCTGTCTGTGCCGTAACGCAGAATACTAGACCACTGATCTTGTTTTTGTTTCTCCTTTATCCAGTTTTTTTTGTTTTTAGTTTTTTTGTTCTGCGTATGATTTTTCCCTTCCACCACCTCACTGTTTTTAAGTAGTATTTTACCTATTTACACTCCCTTTTACTTTGGAAATGTGTTATATGTGTGACTGCTACGGGAGATGTTGCACTTAGTAACGTATAGAATGCAGAACTTGTTGCCTCCAGTCTGTGCCACTGTAAAGGAAGAAAAAAAATTTAGATTTTTTTTTTATTTTTTCTTTTATTTTTTCTTTTCTTTTTCTTTTTTTTCTTTTTTTTCTCTACTTCGCCACAGGTACAGGTTACATTTCAGTACATAGTTGTTACAATCTCGGGGGTCATACACCTACCAACATCTTAATAAAGGTAACCTCTTCCTTGAGATTGACCATTATTAGGCAGATGTCAATAGAAGTGCAACATTTTGGTTAGCCAGACTCCCCCGTGCCTTGTTTTTTTTTTTTTTTTTTTTTTTATTAATTTTTTTTTTTTGTAGGCTGCCCTCCCTATGAACACAATTTATTTTTAATTTAAAAAAAAATTTCTAACTATTATTATTTCAACAGAATGTTTTTGTTACCTGACAAGGCAGTATATAGCGTTGGCACATCTCCAGGCGATATATATCCAGGCCGCTCTTGTTCAGACTTCAACCACGTCACTTAATGTTCGAGTTACGTTTTAAAAAAATTCCGCCTGCTCCGCTGTCTCTTACAGATTCCAGTCAGTATTTTTTTTTTTTAACAGAACGTATTAAATAAAAATGTGACAACACAATAACTCCTTTACTAGCTATCTTTTTGGCTTTTTTTTTATTTTGAAGTTATATATATATATATATAATATATATATATACACATTTTTCTAAAACTTTTTTTAAATACACTCTCCTAACAAAACAAAGGACTGACCCTCATGTACTGTTTTTTTTTAAATTATATATATATATATGTATGTATGTGTGTGTATGTATATATATATATATATATATATATATATATATATATATATATATTAATTTAGTTTTTGTTGTTTTTTTTTTGTTTGTTTTTTACACACCCTTTTCACAATAAAAAGACAATGAAAGACTGACGATCATGCGCTTCTCGTGCAAAATAAAATTTAAAAAAATGTTCAATATTTTTGAATACATTTTTACGATAATCACTGTCGATCTTCCCCATATAGAGGTTGCTGCCACATTTTATTTTGGTATACTATATTAGTAAATTGAGGGTAAAGTGCTGTCAGCAACAGTACTTTTGTTCCCAGGAAGAGGAAAATGCTAGAAGCTGCCATAGTATGTTATGATTTATTTTTATTTTTAATTTTTATTATAATTATTATTTTTTTTTCATAGGACTGTTTAATGTAAAACAGACGTCCCCTGACATGAAACACATTGTTTTATGCCACGTTGCAATAGGCGGCTGTACAGGTAATAGATCCCCTGTCATGTTTTGTTAGGACTCACGCCGCCTTCTGTGTATTGTATTTTTTCTTTTCTTTTTTTTTCTATTTTTTTTCTTTTTTTCATTCTTTTTTCTTTCTTTTTTTTATCCCCCTTTCCCTCTCCATCAGATGAAGTGTTCCCCATGTCTCCCCCCCCCCCCCCACTTTATGGTTTATGCTTGTCCATTTAAATTTCTCTTTTGTACACGTCTACATATATAAATATATATATATATATATATATCTCTATCTATCTCAGTGACCTGTCTTAAAAAAACAGCACACCGTTTCAAATAAACTAGTCTCATTTTTCCGATCCATCTTTACATGCACAATGAGGATGAATTGTTTTTATTCCGGAGATATATATGTACGTATCTCCGTCTATTGTATTTTGTTTGAATGCCGGGAAGATCTAGATCCACTGCCGTAGCTTCCTCTTTGTTTATTTTTTTTTGTTCTTTTTTTAAATAAATATATTTAAAGCGAAGGTGGCCTACAGCCTGGAATTGTCTTATTTGTTGTGAAAATCAGAGTCTCGGCATAGCCTAAGAACATAAGTAGGTCATGCTGAGGTTTGTAGTCACACGACAGATGTGTTACAGTACAAGCAGGTTGCAGGCCGCTGCATTTTTAAAGGGGTTATTTGGAAACAGAAAAACAGAGCTAATTTCTTTCAAAAAACTGCTCCCAGTCTGTCTCCAGGTTGGAGGTGGTTCTGCAGCTCAGTTCCGTTAAAGTGAATGGAGCCGAGTTGTAATACCGCACCCAACCTGGAGACAGATGGGGAGCTGTTTTTGAAAAAAATTAGCTCTGTTTTTCTATTCCTGGTTAACCCCTTTGAGGTGGAGCTTTTGCCTAGAAATGTTCAAGGCAGGCAATTCGGCCATTGGGTTAAAGGGTTTATCCAGGAAAAAACTTTTTTTTATATATATATATATATATATATATATATATATCAACTGGCTCCAGAAAGTTAAACAGATTTGTAAATTACTCCTATTAAAAAATCTTAATCCTTTCAGTACTTATGAGTTTCTGAAGTTGAGTTGTTCTTTTCTGTCTAAGTGCTCTCTGATGACACGTGTCTCGGGAACCGCCCAGTTTAGAAGAGGTTTGCTACGGGGATTTGCTTCTAAACTGGGCGGTTCCCGAGACAGGTGTCATCAGAGAGCACTTAGACAGAAAATAACAACTCAACTTCAGAAGCTCATAAGTACTGAAAGGATTAAGATTTTTTAATAGAAGTAATTTACAAATCTGTTTAACTTTCTGGAGCCAGTTGATGTATATATATATATATATATATATATATATATATAAAAAAAAAAGTTTTTTTCCTGGATAACCCCTTTAATGTAGAGGATTGCATGGTATGAGTTTACTATGGTCCAGTTTGCCAGGGTTACACGTTGGCTGCCTCCGCATTGCCTAGAGCAGTGTTTCCCAACCAGTGTGCCTCCAGCTGTTGCAAAACTACAAATCCCAGCATGCCCGGACAGCCGAAGGCTGTCCGGGCATGCTGGGAATTGTAGTTTTGCAACAGCTGGAGGCACATTGGTTGGGAAACAGCTCCACTTTTTAAAAGGACCTTACATTACCAACTCGGAGATGTACAAGTCGACACTGTGTATGTATGTCTTTTGTTTGGCGGCATTTTTTATTTTTTTTTGCAGTTGTATACAGAGACGGCCGAGGAGTTATCGCAGTCTTTTTTTTTTTTTTTTTTTTTTTTTTTTTTGTCCACTCTTTACTTACATTATGTGCAAGAAAGAAAAGTGAGAGAGAGAGAAAAAAAAAGTTTAAGATACTTTGCTGTAGCAAATTTTATGTAACAAAAATATATATATACGTCACAATAAATTTAAACAAAAAAATTCTTTGTATGAAAAAAAAAAAACTAAAAAAAAAAAAAAAAAGTTAAAATCTTTTGTATTTCATTTAGACCGAGGACACGCTGTTGTATGCTGGTTGTATGCGATCAATTATACAGTAACTTTGTTGTCGTTTATGAACTCGAAAAAAAAAAAAAAGATTTTAATAAATGCTGGAGATCACACACGATTTTTTCGCTGGTCAGTATCGGAAAATTTGATTTAAAAATGATGGGGGGGGGGGGGGGCTTCTTCGCTTTGGATTATTCTTTACATGATAGAAGGGGAACGTAAAGAGTCCCGCTACCAGCGATCAGCTGTATTCCTGTGGAGAAACATGGAAGTAAGTGTTCAATTTCCCTGCAGTGCCCCCTACATGAGAGATTGGGAATTACACTGTGTCCATTCAAAGCAATGGGATGACTGTGTAATACAGGATAGGATGGGTCATCCAGAAAGAGACTCTTTGTAATAGATCAGTGGCTTCCAAGCTGTGCAGAACTACAACTTCCAGCATGCCCAGACTGGGAGTTGTAGCTTTTCAACATATTAATGACCACAGTTTGGAGAGCATTGTCCTAGATGAATGAGATCTTCGCACTTAAAGGGGTACTCCAGTGGAAAACATTTTTATTATTTTTTTTAATCAACAGGTGCCAGAAAGTTATACAGATTTGTAAATTACTTCTATTTAAAAATCTTAATCCTTCCAGTACTTGCCAGCTGCTGTATGCTCCAGAGGAAGTCCTTTTCTGTCTGACCACAGTGCTCTCTGCTGACACCTCTGTCCATTATAGGAACTGTCCAGAGCAGGAGCAAATCCCCATAGCAAACCTATCCTGCTCTGGACAGTTCCTGACATGGACAGAGGTGTCAGCAGAGAGCACTGTGGTCAGACAGAAAATAAATAAAAAAAGAAAAGAACTTCCTCTGTAGTATACAGCAGCTGATAAGTACTGGAAGAATTAAGATTTTTTAAAGTTGGTTTAAAAAAAATAATTATTATTTCCACTGGAGTACCCCTGTAACTCAGAAGAGGGGCATATGAGAAACAGGTTTTCTAAATCACACAACCCCATTAAGTAAGATCCCTCTCTATGCAAATCACACAAAAATGAAAGGGGTTGTCCAGTATTAGAATAACACTTTTTTTTTTTTTAATTAGCACCACTCCTGTCAACAGGTAAATGGGACTGAGCTGTAGTACCACACACAACCTGTGGACAGGAGTGGTGCTGTTTTTCGAAAAATGAAAATAGAAGCAGCAGTGTTTTTAATACTAGCCAACCCCTTTAGGCTATGTTCACATGGGCTGAACTTGTGCGGAATTCCGCTGGACTATTCCTCTTGGATATTCTGCTGCAGCAGAGTCCCATTGATTTCAAAGGGATCTTGCCACACTGTGCACACTGCAGAATTTCAGCAACAGGTGTTTTTCCCGATTCCGGCGTCCATAGAAACATTGAACCGGTTCAATGTTTATGCAGAATTTGTATGAAAATGCATTGCTGTCTATGAAGACGGCTCGTTTTAACGTGATCCTAGTGCCACTGAATCAAGCAAATGTGCAGAATGTCCGCCCCGGTGGACACTCCCCACATTTTTGGTTGTGTGAACATGACCTGAAAGAAGAGAACCTATTGTCACTTTCATGCTGCCTGAACCACGGGTCATCAGGATGGTCCCCAGCTGCTACCTGACCCCCCCCGCCTCCTCCCTCCAGTGCTCGAGGGTCTCTATAGGGGGTCACACTCCACATCCTTCTCTATCTATGGACTCTCTATATGGAGCTAATAAATATTATCAATGTGCCAGAATTTACTGGTTGAATCTGATGTTTTTCTGGGTAATAAAACTTCTGACACAATCCGGCAGCTTGGATGTAAGGATCTGTTCATTATCCTTTCAGTGTTGACCAAGAGCCATCTCTAAGCTACAGGAAAACACCCAGAACCACGGGGCTGCGCTCGTTGTGTTATGTTGACCCATGTTCTTTGCGCTGAGAAGTCCCATCTTATTATACATCTCTTCATGAGTACGGGACCAATATGGCATATGTTTTGCAAAAAAAGTATAAACACAGCCTTAAAGGAGTACTCTAGGATAGGGCTGGGCGGTATGACCAAATATGTGTACCACGGTATTTTTGTAACTTATGGCGGTTCCACGGTATATAACGGTATTTTTCTTCCTTTCTTAACACCCCCGCCCCCAAAATTATCAGCAGCTGCGCTGTCCACATCGGGGTAAATACTCACATATCACTTGCAAGCGCTGCCCTCCTGTTTGTTGCAGCTGCCGGCGCTGATACTGTGCTGTATCCCTATGCCCGGGCTGCAAATGGTAAACAAAATTAACTTTAATGCCCGTTCCTACATCGGCCTTACGCTGGGGATGGGAACGTCTGAGAGCCTTTAGCCTATCACCAGCCGCAGCGATGTTCCGCCTCGGCCGGTGATAGGCTGAGCCCACTGTCAAGTAAGAAGCCGGCTTCTTACATGACAGTGGGCTCGACCTATCACCGGCCTAGGCGGAACATCGCTGCGGCCGGTGATAGGCTGAAGGCTCTCCGACGTTCCATTCCCTAGAAAGCTGGTCTGGACCGACGGGGAATGTGAGTCAAAGTTTATTTTGTTTACCATTTGCAGCCCGGGCATAGTGATACCGCACAGTACTGTCAGCGCCAGTGGCCACAACAAACAGGAGGACGAGGAGGGCAGCGCTTGCAGGTGACATGTGAGTATTTACCCTGATGGGGACAGTGCAGCGGCTGATAATTGGGGGGGCAGAACAGCGCTCGCAGGTCACATATGATTAGTTCCCCGATGGGGACAGTGCAGCGCTGGGTTGATAATTCATTCCCGAGGGGGAGGGGCCAAACCGGTATTGCGGTATGGGGAAAATTCATATTGTGCAGGACAAAAATTTCGGTATTCGGTATGAACCGTTATACCGCCAAGCCCTACTCTAGGATAGAAAAACTTAGAACCTATTCTAAGGATAAGGAATAAGTGTCAGATCATGAGGGGTCCATGATATGCCACACGTGCCCCTGCTCTCCTTAATGGAGTGTGTTGACCACCGAAGCTTTGGCCGGCACGCTCCCTCCATGCAGCTGTATGGAAGATGCAGAGATTACCGAGTGCAGTTCACCGACTCTCCCATGGAGATGCATTGAGGGGGCATGATTGCCGCTATGAGAAGGCACAGAGGAGGCCGCACTGTAGGGTTCATTGTTGGTGGATCCATCCGTGTGAATGAGCCCTAAAAGAGGTTGTGCAGGTATTAAAAAAAAGTCAGCCCACACCTGTCCTCAGGTTGTGTATGGCATTACAATGTGGCTCCATTCACTTCAATTGAACTGGGTACAGGTGTGGTGCTGTTTTTTTTTCAAGAAATCAGCTCTATTTTTAAAGAACGCTACTAAAGGTTTAAAAAAAAAATAAAAAAAAAAAAAAAAAAACGGCAAAAAAAAGGCCATGTATGGTTTTTCAGGTTTTCCATTTGACTCCGAGCCAGCATCTGGTTGCTGCATTTTTGGCATGTTTTTTTGGGTGTTTTTTTTTTTCCATGCAAATTTACTCACCAACAGAATGAATATTTCATTCATTCTTTCGACCTTTCGTTCATCCTTTCAACGGAATATTGGGCAGAATGGATTGCCGGTATGGGGACCAGCAATCCCCATGTGGTCCTACTGCCACCAGTCACCCTTGAGATTTTGCCAAAAGAATACACCTGTTAACTCTTTCGGCGGATCCCCTTGGATATGCATTGGGGTTGATAGTGACTCTGCATATCCAAGCAATCCTAGTGCCGACGGAATCCGTTTTTCCTTGCGGACATACTGTAGCGTGACTCAAGTGAGGATAAACCGGTACCCGCACTCACCGCGAAGCAACAGCAGACCGACTCTTCTGGCATCTCAGGTAGATCCGGCTTCAGGCTAATAGCAGGGCGCTCAGAGTGGAGGTGACTGCCGGCAAAGTTTCGCGCTGGTCGCGCTTCTTCCGGCCTCGTAGCGTGAACCCAGCCTAACACTAAGGGGGGAGAGTTATCAAAACCTGTCCAGAGGAAAAGTTGCTGAGTTGCCCATAGCAACCAATCAGATCGCTTCTTTCATTTTTCAGAGGCCTTTTTGAAAGTGAAACTGAAAATGGATCTGGTTGCTATGGGCAACTCGGCAACGTTTCCTCAGGAGAGGTTTTGATAAATCTCGCCCTTAGTGTAGAGGCTTATAGATATTAGCAGAGCTCAGAATTACTACACAGACTCTTTTTGTTTTTTCGTCACCATCTGCTTAGTTTGGAGAGTAGGAGTGATGTTCTATACAGGGCGGTGAAGGTTTGGTCGGACGCCAGCAGCATTGTGCTACCATGTGACGAGGGTGGAGAAAGACAAACAGAAGAGCAGTCAGTGTTGGCATACGGTACACACTTATTTTATCCGTATGATGCCCAAAAAAAGAGCAGACCCTCCAGCTGTACCTAAGGCCCTGTTCACACCTGCATTATGTTATGTTCTGTCAGGATTCCGTGGCTATATGTCAGAATGGCGTTGCATGCTGCTGCGTTTTATCCGGTAACAAAGGCGGAATCCATGATGGAAGATAGATCATATCTAAAACGTATGCGGTAAAATCAGAAGCCATGATGCCAATGTGAACGGAGACCAAACAAACACGGTGGGGGGGGGGGGGTGTAAACGGGCGCAATCTCCCCCCCCCCCCCCCCCAAAAAAAAAAAATAAGTAATGCTGTATCGTATTGTTTTCTGTGGTTTATTGGTTCAGAATCCGATGCAATAATTAATAAATGAATTCATGGGATTCTTTAAAATTGATCCTTATTCAAATGGCCCTCCAGCTGTTGCAAAACTACAACTCCCAGCATGCCCGGACAGCCGTTGGCTGTCCGGGCATGCTAGGAGTTGTAGTTTTGCAACATGGGAGTCCAAAAAACATCTTCAAAATTCACAGCCTATTCCAGTGGTCTCCAAACTGTGGCCCTGAGGGTGGTGCAAAACTACAACTCCCAGCATTCCTGGACAGTCGTTGGCTGTGAGTTGTTTTGCAACAGCTGGAGGTCCACAGTTTGGAGACCCTGGGGGGAGATTTATCAAAACCTGTCCAGAGGAAAACAAAGAATCAACCAATCAGATCGCTTTTTTAATTAATTTATTTATTTATTTTTTGAAAAATTAAAGAAGCGATCTGATTGGTTGCTATGGGCAACTGGACAACTTTTACTCTGGACAGGTTTTGATAAATTTTCCCCCTAGGGCCTATTCTGAGGAGAGGCCATCAATATGGGATCCATGGGGGTCTGACTTTCAGCACCCCCACTGATCAACTGATTGATGGGTCCCCCTTGGCAGTAGTGGCTGTACCTGGTATTGCAGCTTAGTCCTGATCACTTGAATAGGGCTGAGTTACTGAGCTGTAATACCAGTCACCGCCACTACTACATGTATCAAACTGTGCCTTGTATACAATGAATGGGGTTTACAGCTACAGCCTCCTTCTTAAAGCTGATCTGTTGGGGCGCCCCTTTAGGGTGCGTATTTGAAAGTGGGCAGGCTCTTCTCGGCTGTACGCAGCAGATTTTCCACGGAGGAATACCGAAACAGGGTGGAGCAGATGGTGGTGCCTTGGGTTTTAGCATGAGGCCTGGAAAGGAGACATCCTGCTTATGACGTCTTGACACCAGCCTGGGGGAGAACATTGGGGGAGATTTCTCAAAACCTGTCCAGAGGAAAAGTTGCCCAGTTGCCATTAGCAACCAATCAGATCGCTTCTTTCATTTTGCAGAGGCCTTGTTAAAAATGAAAGTAGTAATCTGATTGGTTGCTATGGGCAACTTTTCCTCTGGACAGGTTTTGATAAATCTCCCCCATTATTTCTGGAGGAGTTTAGACCAGAAGTGAAGCCGATTCTGCAGAGAAGGCAAATATGGGACTGCTTGCTGCTATGTAGATAAAAGCAGACAGGGCCACAGCATCTTTTACAGATAGAATTCAGTTATTATGATTTTACTTTTATTTGCAATCTCTAAAACAGAGGTATACAAAATAATGATAAAAGCACATCAAAAGCACTTCAGATAGGCCCAAAACACAGTATAGGTATTCACAGTAACCAAGGGGGATATTTATCAATACCTGTGCAGAGTAAAGGTTGCCCAGTTGCCCATAGCAACCAATCAGATTGCTTCTTTCATTTTTCAAAGGCCTTGTTAAAAATGAAAGAAGCCACCTGATTGGTTGCTATGGACATCTGCACCACTCTTCCTCTACACTGGTTTTGATGAATCTCCCCCCATGTGCCCTACCCTCTAAGATGTCTTCATTCTATGGTGGCATAGTGTATGTAGTTTTTCTGCGCTTTGTTTCTGGGCTCACAAAAGGGCCGAATTAAAAGTACCATATGGTAGGGTCCTTACTGAGGACTTGCTATACATGAGATTCTGCTGGACAGCGCACACTTCGAAATTCTGCCACCAAAAGAATGATCTTGCTCATTCTTTCGGGGGGAATCCACGTGGAATACATTGCCGTCTATGAGGACAGCATTGTCCATGTGGCCCTAGTGCTAGTTGAGTCAGTGTAGGCCGCCCTCGAAATTCTGGCAGAAATGTTTCCATCTGGAGATTCCTCAGCATGAACTCTGCTTAATTCTCAGTGTAACGTCCCCCATTAGTCAGTAGATCTGTCCTAACCGTCTACTGTAATAGATTCCCTGCTGGAAGATATGGTATTTCCCTTACATCCTACCAGCAGCACACAAATTCACACTTGGGCTGTTTGTGTCTCCTCAATAGGTGGGTAGGTCGCTCCATTAAGTCCCCCTCAGTATGTAGGTTCCACCACCCTAGTATGTAGTTACCTTAGTATTATAGGCTGCCTAGTAGGTAGTTTCCCTATAGATAGCTCCCCCCCCCCCCCCCTCAGTAGGTAGGTTCTCCCTATAGACAGCCCCCCACCCCTCCCAGCAGATTCTGCCAGCAGGTTCTGCTCCATCGTAGGTAGGTTTCCCCTATAGATAGCCCCCCCCCCCAGTAAGTAGGCTTTCCCTATAGATATCCCCACAGTAGGTAGGTTCTCTCTATAGATTGCCCCCACAGTGGATATGTTCCCCCTATAGATAGTGCAGTAGGTAGGTTTCCCCAATTGCCAAGATTGCAAAAAAATGTACTTACCACAGCTCCTGGCCCCCACACTCTTCTATCTTCATGGCCACAGGCAGCTTCTTGCCTGCAGCCACTAGAGGTCTTGGAGCGTCCCATCGGAGGACACACATGCTTAGGATGGAGTCACTCATCCTACGTATGTTTCCTGAAGAGACGCTCCAAAATCTCTTGTGGCTAAAGGCATAAAGCTCCCTCCTCACTCTTGCTTAAAGGGGTTATCCAGGAAAAAAAAATTATATATCAACAGTTAAACAGATTTGTAAATTACTTCTATTAAAAAAAAATCTTAATCCTTTCAGTACTTATGAGCTTCTGAAGTTAAGGTTGTTCTTTTCTGTCTAAGTGCTCTCTGATGACACGTGTCTTGGGAACCGCCTAGTTTAGAAGAGGTTTACTATGGGGATTTGCTTCTAAACTGGGCGTTTCCCGAGACACGTGTCATCAGAGAGCACTTAGACAGAAAAGAACAACCTTAACTTCAGAAGCTCATAAGTACTGAAAGGATTAAGATTTTTTTAATTGAAGTAATTTACAAATCTGTTTAACTTTCTGAAGCCAGTTGATATATAAAAAAAAAAGTTTTTGCCTGGATAACCCCTTTAAGTTATCCACCATAGTGTTGAACTGTATGGGCGCCCTAAGGACACCCATACAGGTGAAATGGGCTCAAAGGTCAAAACCATGAAACTACCCAACTGCATACACCCCTGCTGCAACCGCATGGGTCTTAATATAGCTAAGGGTGCGTTCACGCGGCCGTCTGTCCTCGTTTTTTTTTTTATCCCCGTTTCGGTTCCGTTCTTGCAGGCTGTAAGCGGATGAAAAACCGTTTAAAAAAATCCCATTCATGTCAATTGGATTTTTTACGATCCGTTTGCACCCGTCTGCACTCATTTCCATTTTTTGGATGGCAGAAAAAACGGCACATGCTGTATTTTTTCTCCCATCAAAAAAACGGAAGAAAAAATGGATACAGTAAATTTTACATTGAAGTCTATGGAAAACTGATGAGCCTTTAATGTCATTTTTTCAATCCGTTTTTTTTTTTTTGATCCGTTTTTACTTCTGAGCATGCTCAGAACAAATAAAAATATTTTTTTATTTTTTGGTTTATTAACTGAACAATAACGGATCCAAACGGATAACATCGGTTTGCATCCGTTAAAGTCCGTTTTTTTTTTTTGACGGGAGAACGCAGTGAACGCAGCCTAAGACTCTCCGTGTCTTTCATTATAAAGACAGCCCTTGCAAAGCGGACAATTGATCAGTATGGTAAATAGAAGGAAGCGCAGTCTTACTGAATTTTTCTAAATAATATATAAAGATAAAAAGTTAAAATTCCAGCATGGCGGCACAGATAAGAGGCGCACCTGTCGGCATGTGTGATTGACAGGTGACTTTGAATCCACCTCTGGGAGCGTTTAGTATGGCCTGTTCTGTGTGTATCCAGGCAACAAGACTTCGCGTATAGTCCCTGACGTTCTCTGTATTCGGGATTAGTGTGAGAACTGATGATGAAAAAAAAAAAAATTTGGGGATGATGAAATCACAGGCCAGACACCCCGATCATTGATGCGTTACCTTCTCCATACAATGATGATCGATCAAGTAAGGATCCTGTATGACAGTGGCCTCCAAACTGTGGACCTCCAGAGGTGGCAAAACTACAACTCTCAGCATGCCCGGACAGCCAACGGCTGGAATTCTTTAAAATTGATCCTTATTCAAATGGCCCTCCAGCTGTTGCAAAACTACAACTCCCAGCATGCCCGGACAGCCAACGGCTGTCCGGGCATGATGGGAGTTGTAGTTTTGCGACCTCTGGAGGGCCACAGTTTGGAGACCACCGCTCTGTGACAATGTTTCTCAACCTGCATCTCTAGACTTCGAACAGACACACATTTTGTTTGCCGTCTTACTTTTATATTTATTTTTTGGCCTGACAAAAAAAAAAAAAAATGGAACGAAAAAATTGCCCACCTCGTTTTTCTCCTCCACGATGCAGTTTTTGTCGCGTTCCCCCCCCCCCAAAAAAAATTAATTAATATTGCGTATTAGTGTCACATTTTTTTTATCCTCCGTTTTATCCAGTTTTAGCTACTACAAGTCACGTGATACCTCATTCAAAGATTTCTATAGAAAAAAATGCCAACACACACGCAAACCTTTATTTATTTTTTTCCCACCTATAGAAGTCTATGGGAGGTTATAAAAATAAAAAAAGCCACAATTTATTGAAACAGAACACGCTCCGATTAAAAAATAAATAAATAAAATTTAAGAAAAAAAGCTAATAAAGCATCAAAGAAAATGGCAAAAGATAAATAAAAAATGTGGGTATGGTGTTTTATATTTCCCCACTGACTTCCAGCTAATACTCCACAGCGGTTTTAGGCCAAACGGTGAATATAGCATTTTACGGTGGCATTTATTTTTTGCCTTGGGCTATGTTCACACGATGGAATTTCCGTCCACAATTCCGCAGAAGAATTCCACACGGACATTCCGCAGCAGCAGAGTCCCATTGATTTTAAGGCAGAGTTAACCCCCCCTTTCCCCATAGGTGAAGGCAGTTACCCCCCCCCCCTTTCCCCATAGGTATAAGCAGAGTTACCCCCCTCTTCCCCATAGGTATAGGCAGAGTTACCCCCCCCCCCCCTCCACTCTTCCCCATAGGTGAAGGCAGAGTTACCCCCTCCACTCTTCCCCATAGGTGTAGGCAGAGTTTCCTCCCCCCTCTTCCCCATAGGTATAGGCAGAGTTACCCCCCCCCCCCCTGTTCCCCATAGGTATAGGAAGAGCAGATAAAAAGGAGAGAAGTTCACTTAGTCTTTGCATTGTGTGTCTGTGTGTGCCACACTAAGCATGGACAACAGAAAGAGGAGAAGAGAACTGTTTGAGGACTTGAGAACCAAAATTGTGGAAAAATATCAACAATCTCAAGGTTACAAGTCCATCTCCAGAGATCTAGATTTGCCTTTGTCCACAGTGCACAACATTATCGAGAAGTTTGCAACCCATGGCACTGTAGCTAATCTCCCTGGGCGTGGACGGAAGAGAAAAATTGATGAAAGGTGTCAATGCAGGATAGTCCGGATGGTGGATGGTAAACATGTGTATAGCAAAACATGTGTTACTGAAATCCTTTTCTGTGAGAAATACTTCATTTTCTAGAAAAATTTTAGGGGTGCCAACATTTGCGGCCATGACTGTATGTTTGGTCCATGTCATTTGCGCCTAGAGCACCACCCCAAACATCTAAAGGATGATTGGTGGAAGGTAGAACCCTACTGCTTAACATCTTATAGGGCTGACTCTGAAATACTGACAGTATATAACACATGGAGTAGAACAGTATCTGATTTATGTTATATTTTACCAAGTGACTTCTATAAATATACTTACCTCTCATGTTCTCCTTTTACTTGTTACCTACCAATGTAACCTGAGCATTGTAAACTGATACAACCATTGAAATGTTTATTTTCATGTTGAAAATTCTTCAATGAAAATCCATTGAAAATAATAATTCTGCTGCAGGGGCGGATCCAGAGTCTAGTCTTGGGAGGGGCGGAATCAGAGTATCGTGTGGTGGTCGACACGCCCCCTCCCATAGATTTGCATTGAGGAGGCATGGCTTGACATCACATCCGTGCACCTCTTGACATCACGCCATACCCCCTCAATGCAAATCTATGGGAGGGGGCGTGTCGACACCCGCACCCAGCATTCGGAACAAAATGTTCTGAACGCAGGGGAAGTGGATTACCCCTTTTAAGTACGCAGCATAGTTCCCCCCCCACATTAGGTTGGCAGCATAGTTCCCCCCCCCCCCCCACACACATTAGGTTGACAGCATAGTTCCCCCCACATTAGCACATTAGGTTGGCAGCATAGTTCCCCCCATATTAGGTTGGCAGCATATTTCCCCCCCCCACATTAGGTTGACAGCATAGTTCCCCCCCACATTAGGTTGTCAGCATAGTCGTCGTCCCCCCCCCACATTAGGTTGGTAGGATAGTTTTCCCCACATTAGGTTGGCAGCATAGTTCCCCCCCCCCCCCCCCCCACATTAGGTTGGTAGTATAGTTCCCACCATATTAGGTTGGCAGTATAGTTCACCCCCCCACGTTAGGTTGGCAGCATAGTTCCCCCCCACACACACACACACACATTAGGTTGACAGCATAGTTCCCCCCCACATTAGGTTGGTAGGATAGTTTTCCCCACATTAGGTTGGCAGTATAGTTCCCCCCACGTTAGGATGGCAGCATAGTTCCCCCCACATTAGGTTGGCAGTATAGTTCCCCCCACATTAGGTTGGCAGTATAGTTCCCCCCATATTAGGTTGGGAGTATAGTTCCTCACATTAGGTAGGCAGTGGCCCCCACAGGCATCCAGCCATATACAGTGTACGTCTGTGTACTGCTCACTTCAGTGCTCCAACCAACACTCCTCCGGTCCGGGATCACGATCTACTTCTATGGCCTATAGGCCGTAGCAGCAGGTTCCGGGATGAGTGGACGGAGCACTGTCGATGACATGCCGCTGGTAACTCACCATGCTGTCCAGCGCGCATCCTCCTTCCTGATCGATCCTCCGCTCCTATGGGCGCACGCACAGGACGTCAGTGACTGCTCTACAGCCATAATGCAACAATCTGCTATAAAACTACAACTCCCAGCATGCCCTGACAGATGACTCATCAGTAAGGCTGGGTTCACACCACGTTTTTGCAATACCGGGCCTGCATCAGGTTTTTGATTTTAAAAAAACGGATTCCTCAGAACCGGACTAAACTGTATCAAAACGTGTACAAATTTTAATCCGTATACGATTTGAAAAATGATGTCCGGTTGCATCTGTTTTTTTAAGAAAAAAAACATACGTTTTTAACTTTTCAATCCATTATGAATAAAGTTTCACTTGTTTGATTGAAATTCCAAGAAAAAAAAGCTGTGCAAAGTAAAAAAAAACGTATGGTGCAAACCTGATGGAACCGTACACACATACAGTTCTGTATGGTTCCCATTGACTCCCATGTTAAAACAAAACATATACGTTTCAATGCGGTTTTTCACCCGGACCAAAAACTGGTAGGCTACGGTTTTGGTTACAGGGATAAAACTGACAAAACCGTACAGGATGCAAAACGGACACAACCTGATGCATCGTTTGGCATACGGTTTCTATACGGTTCTGTACGGTTTTCAAATTGAAAACATATACGGGAACTGTATTGCAAAAACGTGGCGCGAACCCAGCCTAGCTGTGCTACTATAACTCCCAGCATGTCCTGACAGCTGACTCATCAGTAACCCAGCAGTGCTACTACAACTCCCAGCATGCCCTGACAACTGACTCATCAGTAACCCAGCAGTGCAACTACAACTCCCAGCATGTCCTGACAGCTGACTCATCAGTAACCCAGCAGTGCAACTAGAACTCCCAGCATGCCCGGACAGATGACTCATCAGTAACCAGTAGTGCAACTACAACTCCCAGCATGCCCTGACAGATGACTCATCAGTAACCCAGCAGTGAAACTACAACTCACAGCATGCCCTGACAGATGACTCATCAGTAACCCAGCAGTGCAACTACAACTCCCAGCACGCCCTGACAGATGACTCATCAGTAACCAGCAGTACAACTCCCAGCATGCCCTGACAGATGACTCATCAGTAACCCAGCAGTGCAACCACAACTCCCAGCACGCCCTGACAGCCATAGCCTCCCAGGAGTTGTAGTTCTGACAAGCCACAGGTTGCAGACTCCCTCGTATTATACAGTATAATGTATCCATTTGTATCACGTGACCCCCAGGGTTGTTACAATGTATCAGCAGTTGCTGTGGCCCCCTGGGCTCCCCCCGCTGTGTCAGGAGAGACTGTGAGGTGGCATTATACACACATTCCTGCAGAATCCAACACAATCCCCCCCCCGTCCACGGGAGCAAAGAAAACTACAGCTCCCAGCATGCTCTCCGGCCGCAGGCCGCTTCTGATTGGTCGGATAGCAGCTTCTATTTGGTGTGTGCAATGTGAGGGAGGAAGCCGAGGCTGACATGCAGCTATGAAGAGGGGTGAGTGCCTGGTATTGGGGGGCAGTGCCCTATAAAGGGGTCCCCTGCAGTCTCTGTCCTCATACTGCACCTCAGAGGGGTCTCTCACTGGCCCGGTGCATGCTGGGATACAATGTATTCGTGACTGTCTCCTATAAATTGCCTGCATGTGTATCTCCCAATGTGTCTGTGTATCTAATCTGTCTGTATCTCATCTTCTCCCTCTTACTGACTCTAGTCTATTATTGATGTTATCATTGTCAGACCCCTGGGACCCCCCATTTATACCTAAATCAAAGAAAACCGCAACCAGGTTCTGTGCAGAACACTATTTGCCGCTCTTTGGCTGTTAAACACACTACAACTCCCAGCATGCTCTGACAGCTGTCAATATCTTATGTTTATAAAAACAATATATATATATATATATATATATATATATATATATATATATATATATATTAGTGTTTTGCAAATGTATCTGTAAATTTCTAACCTAACAAAGTCTCTATTGCCCAGGTCTTAAAAGGTCTCCAAACTGTGGTCCTCCAGCTGTTGCAAAACTACAACTCCAAGCATGCACGGACAGCCGTTGGCTGTCCGGGCATGCTGGGAGTTGTAGTTTTGCACCACTTTTCCTCTACACAGGTTTTGAGAACTCTCCTTCATAGTCTCCTCCTTCATCCCTCCTCTTCAAAGCCGATTTGAAGCTGAGGGATTCGCTGACAAGCTGCGGTGAAGTGTCCATCGATGAGACCTTTCACCTCACTGGGAGGGTCAGTCGTCACCTCTCTGGGAGGGTCAGTCGTCACCTCACTGGGACGGTCAGTCGTCACCTCACTGGGAGGGTCAGTCGTCGCCTCACTGGGACGGTCAGTCGTCGCCTCACTGGGACGGTCAGTCGTCACCTCACTGGGAGGGTCAGTCGTCACCTCACTGGGAGGGTCAGTCGTCACCTCACTGGGAGGGTCAGTCGTCACCTCACTGGGAGGGTCAGTCGTCACCTCACTGGGAGGGTCAGTCGTCACCTCACTGGGAGGGTCAGTCGTCACCTCACTGGGACGGTCAGTCGTCACCTCACTGGGACGGTCAGTCGTCACCTCACTGGGACGGTCAGTCGTCACCTCACTGGGACGGTCAGTCGTCACCTCACTGGGACGGTCAGTCGTCACCTCACTGGGACGGTCAGTCGTCACCACATTGGGACGGTCAGTCGTCACCTCACTGGGACGGTCAGTCGTCACCACATTGGGACGGTCAGTCGTCACCTCACTGGGACGGTCAGTCGTCACCTCACTGGGACGGTCAGTCGTCACCTCACTGGGACGGTCAGTCTTCACCTCACTGGGACGGTCAGTCTTCACCTCACTGGGACGGTCAGTCGTCACCTCACTGGGACGGTCAGTCGTCACCTCACTGGGACGGTCAGTCGTCACCTCACTGGGACGGTCAGTCGTCACCTCACTGGGACGGTCAGTCGTCACCTCACTGGGACGGTCAGTCGTCACCTCACTGGGACGGTCAGTCGTCACCTCACTGGGACGGTCAGTCGTCACCTCACTGGGATGGTCAGTCGTCACCTCACTGGGATGGTCAGTCGTCACCACATTGGGATGATCAGTCGTCACCTCACTGGGAGGGTCAGTCGTCACCACATTGGGATGATCAGTCGTCACCTCACTGGGAGGGTCAGTCGTCACCACATTGGAGTTTAGGGCTCAAAAAAAACAAAATCTGTGCGGTTATGGAGCACACGAGGGACATCTGTGCAATGAGCAGGCGCAAAGTCCGCGGTCACTTCTCTTTTGCTGAGGATCCTGTCACTGGCCGCTCCTATCTGGACCAGAATGGCTTATGCCACCTATAGAGGAAGTTAAAGGGGTATTCCAGGATTTTTTTTTATTTGACTATGCTACAGGGGATGTAAAGTTAGTGTAGTTCATAATATAGTGTCTGTACCTGTATGTGATGGTGGTCTCGCAATTCTTATGTGATCTTTGCCACGATGTTTATTTTTAACAGACAAAATAAATGTCGTCTCAGGTTTTCCCAGGTTGCCCTGCGGCCTGAGACATTACATCACTAGTTAGGTAGTTATGTGATGACAGGGAATCTGTCTGCTTCAGTGGGTGGAGAGAACGCTGGGTGGGCGGGAGATCAATCTGCAGTGAATTGTAGTTTTGCAACAGCTGGAGGCACCCTGGTTAGAAAACACTGGTCTATTGTTCACATCATAGCCTCGAAGGCAGCTCACCTGTGCTTCAATGGGCGGGGTGGCTGATGTGTGGGAGGAAGAAAAGTGACCTCACACTTACAAACAAGGTATTATGGGACTTGTAGTTTGACAGAGGGATTTCAAACAGGAAATAGCCATTTCGCAAAAAGCCTAGCGTTATGGTGGACTCACAACATAGCCATTTAGCTCCAAGACAAGCACAGATCCTTCCTCCGCATCTCCATTACTGTCTGGTAGGTAAGTACTAAAAACCCCTTGCGGTACCACCAGTATACACTCGATACACTGGTCTAGGTTGGCGAAAAGGAGCTGAGGGTTGGAGGTATATAAGGAGGATAGCTGTGCCGGCTAGCTTTTTGTACATGCTCAGCACAAATAGAGGAAAATCAGTAGGACGGTCATTTCCATTTGGATGTTCGCCGATACCTGGATGAAACTCTATTAGAACGTTGGACGAGGATGGGAGAAAGGAAAAAAAGAAAAGGCCAGGGGGCGCTCCCATGTAATGTATATCAGCTTGGTGTGAGCCCTCCACCACCCCTAAGTGATATACTCACCTTTCTGGTGATAGCAAACTGAGCCACGGTTCTTCCGAATCGGGTTATCAGAATGGGGTGGAATTGTAAAGGATTGCTGTAGAGCTGCTGCACTCCCAACCGATACTGGGATCCCGTGGGGAGACCAGTAAAAGTGGTGCGTAAGGAAGTGGGGAAAATACTGTTTTGGAGGCGCTGCTCACAGGCTCAAAATACATATTTTATTTGCAAAGTACGGACAACGCGTTTCGGCATGTACAGAATGCCTTCCTCAGGTCCAATTGATTAGTACACTCTTCATTGTTGGTAAAGTGGGAGTGTGCTGGTTAGGATCCTGTCAGTTTTCGGTGCTCTATAACATGATACCTTCAGAATGTACTGTATTATATATATCATCTGCTCAGCTCCTCCTGCTCTATAACATGATACCTTCAGAATGTACTGTATTATATATATCATCTGCTCAGCTCCTCCTGCTCTATAACATGATACCTGCAGATTGTACTGTATTGTATATATCATCTGCTCAGCTCCTCCTGCTCTATAACATGATACCTGCAGATTGTACTGTGTTGTATATATCATCTGCTCAGCTCCTCATGCTCTATAACATGATCCCTGCAGATTGTACTGTATTATATACATCATCTGCTCAGCTCCTCCTGCTCTATAACATGATACCTGCAGAATGTACTGTATTATATACAAGATCTTCTCAGCTCCTCCTGCTCAATAACAGGATACCTGCAGATTGTACTGTATTATATACATCATCTGCTCAGCTCCTACTGATCTATAACATTATACCTGCAGATTGTACTGTACTGTATATATCATCTGTTCAGCTCCTCCTGCTCTATAACATGATACCTGCAGATTGTACTGTATTGTATATATATCATCTGCTCAGCTCCTCCTGCTCTATAACATGATACCTGCAGATTATACTGTATTGTGTATATATAATCTGCTCAGCTCCTCCTGCTCTATAACATGATACCTGCAGAATGTACTGTATTGTATATATCATTTGCTCAACTCCTCCTGCTCTATAACCTGATACCTGTTTATTGTACTGTATTGTATATATCATCTGCTCAGCTACATGATCCCTGCAGATTGTACTGTATATGTATATATCATCTGCTCAGCTCCTCCTGCTCTATAACATGATACCTGCAGATTATACTGTATTGTATATATCATCTGCTCAGCTCCTCCTGCTCTATAACATGATACCTGCAGATTGTTCTGTATTGTATATATCATCTTCTCAGCTCCTCCTGCTCTATAACATGATACCTCCAGATTATACTGTATTGTATATATTATCTGCTCAGCTCCTCCTGCTCTATAACATGATACCTGCAGATTGTACTGTATTGTATATATCATCTGCTCAGCTCCTCCTGCTCTATAACATGATACCTGCAGATTAAACTGTATTGTATATATCATCTTCTCAGCTCCTCCTGCTCTATAACATGATACCTGAAGATTGTACTGTATTGTATATATCATCTGCTCAGCTCCTCCTGCTCTATAACCTGATACCTGCAGATTGTACTGTATAGTATATATCATCTGCTCAGCTCCTCCTGCTCTATAACCTGATACCTGCAGATTGTACTGTATTGTATATATCATCTGCTCAGCTCCTCCTGCTCTATAACCTGATACCTGCAGATTGTACTGTATTTTCATGGTGACAGATTCCCTTTTTAAAGTAAGACATGCAAAACTACCACTCCCAGCATGCCCGGACAGCTAACGGCTGTCCGGGCATGCTGGGAGTGGTAGTTTTGCATGATCTGGAGGTCCACAGTTTGGAGACCACTGCCATATTGGGTACTGCATGATAAGAAATTACATTTTTGGCTGTAAACTGCTCACCTTTCTTGAAATGACATCCTTGTGGTCCCTTGTGGTTCATCCTGCCACCAACTACCAATACATATGAGGGCATCAACACGAGAGGCTGATCCCATCCATAGCCCCCTATTGACCTAGTGATCACACATCATAGTAATCTTTGGATCTGTTTTCTTAAAGTTACAGAAACCAAAGAAATCGCCAGCCTTCCCCAGGACACAGAGAGTATGGAGAGCAAAGAGAACGGCTCCACAGACTCTAAAAGGTAAGTACTTACTTAATGTCCTCCGCAATGATGGATGATATCAGAATATATAGTAGTTTTCCCCCCATCATTGTGCACATGATACCCTATAATGAGAATGCGAATACAGAATTTTAGAATGTTTTTGATGATTGATTAAAAAGGGAAAATTAAACTTTCACATGGACACAAGTATTCAGACCCTTTGCAGACCCAAAATTTAAATCAACTGGTCCCAGAAAGTTAAACAGATTTGTAAATTACTTCTATTTAAAAATCTTAACCTTTCTAGTACTTATCAGCTGCTGTATACTACAGGGGAAGTTCTTTTCTTTTTGAATTTCCTTTCTGTTTGAATACAGTGCTCTCTGCTGACACCTCTGTCCATTTTAGGAACTGTCCAGAGTAGGAGCAAATCTCCATAGCAAACCTCTCCTGTTCTGGACAGTTCCTGACATGGACAGAGGTGTCAGCAGAGAGCACTGTGGTCAGACAAAAAAGGAAATTCGAAAAGAAAAGAATTTCCTTTGTAGTATGGAGTAGCTGATAAGTACTGGAAGGATTAAGATTTTTAAATAGAAGTAATTTACAAATCTGTTTAACTTTCTGGCACCAGTTGATTTAAAAAAAAATATATTAATAATGTTTTCCAGGGGAGTACCCCTTTAATGTAGAGGTTCTTGTGTATGCCCTATGATTATCTGTTTTAGGTGATGTGGCAGGCAACGGATTTCAGCCATTTTAAATAATGAAAGGAATCACTGAAATGGCTTGATAATGCTGCCTACATTTCCTATTTATATTCTGGTGGAGGATGTGCGTTTCATTACTGCACATTGTCAGCTAATCAGCCAGTTCAACTTATTAGACTCATAAGTCAGCTTAAGTCAGTTCACATTATGTGCAGTTTTTATGCATCTTCTTATTCAAAGTGTCTTTATGAAGAAATATTTCAAAGTGATTTGACCTAAAATGAAAAATGTAGGTGCTTTCAGACTTTCATGTTGAAATGTTTACAGCATTTTCACACGTTTGTATTGCATTTTGGCTGTTTCTGCTGCAAGTTTTTCAAAAGCAGCAGTATACAGATCTGGGTGGGGAGGGTATCTGTGAGCTAGCAGGAGGGATCTTAAAGGGAATTATGTCATCCAATCATTGCACGTCAGCTGACCCAGGACTGACTTCCTTTTGACACATTAAGCTTTGTAACCTTCGGTGGTTCAAAGTGGTGATCACATGACCAAGTAAGAGTTATAAAACGCAAAGATACAGCTGTGCTGGAATGATACAGATGGAGCTGTAGGACTAGTGATGGAGAGTGCATGATATCTGCAAAACAAAAAACTGAGAACTAAATTGTCATATGTTTTCCAGCTCTATAGAGAATGGGAGACCACCGGATCCTGCGCACTGGGCCATTGATGATGTCGTCAATTATTTTAAGGCGGCTGGATTTGAAGAACAAGCAACCGCATTTAAGGATCAGGTACTATAGGGACACTACGAAAAACTTCAGTCAGATCTGAAAATGTCGCTTTTTTTTATTTATCTGTAATTTGTGATCTCGCATACAGTAGTAAAGTGTGCACCCTGCATCCTCCGCCATGATGCCCCCTAACCAGTCTCTGCCATGACAGACTATATATATATATATGCACTTTTACTGCCAAGAGTCAAAGCTACAACTACGGAAAGTGAAAATCACTGTGGGGGTAGCTGCATCCCTGGGGTCCGTGGTTCTTCATTTGATTGCCATGCTCAACCAAATGATTGCAGAGCGCACAGACCAATGGAGTTCTATTGAATTCAATTGATCTGTATGAGGAATCTAATGATTCCTCCTAAAAGTCCCCTAAGGGGACTAATAAAGCGTCAAAAAATAAATAAAATAAAAATAAACCAACAACTTTACCACCTGGCATAAAAACGGCTTTATCAACTGCCACATATTAACAACTTTACTAACTGGCAAGCACAAACAACTTTACAATCTGACAAATTACAACAACTTTACCACCTAGCACAAAATAACAACTTTACCACCTGGCAAGACAAAAACATGCAGAGGGGAAATTGTAAGCAAGTTGTAGCAGCATAAACAGTAATTATAAGTATGCTCTACAGCAGCCACATGGACCGCACAAACCTGTAATCTGCAGCTGTTCATTGACTACTGTGTGTGTTGTGGGCATGCTCTGTGACCTGGGCAGACACCCCTGAGGAGTAGGTGGGGAGCTGTGTTATATGTGTATATAGCTATAAGGAGACTGCTGAAAAGCTATCTGTACAGGACAGGAAGCATCAGGTTGTTTTTTTTGTGAATTTTTTTAAATAATGGAAAATTTAAAAAAAAAAAACACCAAAAATATATATTTTTAAATTCAACAAAGATAGGTAATTCACTTTTCATCCTGGAAGTTAGTAGAAAGTATAGGATGATTAACCCCGTGGTCTACAAACTATGGACCTCCAGCTGTTACAAAACTACAACTCCCAGAATGCCCGGACAGCCAATGGCTGGGAGTTGTAGTTTTGCAACAGCTGGTGGTACACAATTTAGAGACCCCTGCCCTAACCTAAAAGATTCATATCCTTGTCAACAGGGGGCAATATCCTGCTAAAGATATTATTATTATTATTATTATTATTATTAATAATAATAATAATAATAATAATAATAATATGATATTCTACTTCATTGCAATGGCAGAATGGCCTTAAAAAAAATAACTCAGAAATGGTCAGATTGTTACCACCCTCCCTGTATTGACCTTAGCAGATCAACAGGGGGCGCTTTAAGGAGACTGCTGAAAAGTTATATGTACAGAACAGGAAGCATCAATTTATTGTGATTTTTTTTTAAATATTTTTTTTAATACTACAATTTAACCACTAGATGGCGCTGTCCACATCTAACTATGGTAAAAGCAATTAAGAGAATCCCTGTACAGTAACGATTCCTTATTTCTTTTATTATTTATTTCGGTATTTAAATTTCTTTCTCTCTTTCTGCCTCCCTATCAGGAAATCGATGGTAAATCTCTCCTGCTCATGACCCGAAATGACGTGTTAACCGGACTTTCTCTAAAATTGGGTCCGGCTCTGAAAATCTACGAATATCACGTAAAACCGCTGCAGACGCAGCACCTCAAGACCGGCTCCCCGTAAGACGCCGTCTCCTAATGTTGGCTACGATGTCTTCAAACCTGAAGCCAAATATGAACTGTCCATGAGGATGCATGACCGGGGGGAATGAGCACGCAGAACCAGTGCAGAACCCTTGGGTCCTATATGGAAAACTTTTTTATTTTATTTTTAATTTCTCTAAGACTATGAGAACTCGGTTAGTATGTGACCCTGCATGGAAAAAAAAAATCCCAATATTTGTACAGAACTGTCACCCCCCACCCTCCGCTAGGTCACATGACTTTATGCCTGGGATTACTATGAGATATGACATTTAACATTTTTTAATATTGATCCTTATTGATACCTGACGTATCCAAATGTTGAAATGACTGTGCCCCCTGGTTGCACTAATTGAGTAAGATGTAAATGAATTTTTAGATATGTGGAAAAATTAAAGGGGGTTATCCAGGAAAAAAAAAACTTTTTTTATACAGTATATATCAACTGGCTCCAGAAAGTTAAACAGATTTGTAAATTACTTCTATTAAAAAAAAATCTTAATCCTTTCAGTACTGCTGAAGTTGAGTTGTTCTTTTCTGTCTAAGTGCTCTCTGATGACACCTGTCTCGGGAACCGCCCAGTTTAGAAGCAAATCCCCATAGCAAACCTCTTCTACTCTGTGCAGTTCCCGAGACAAGCAGAGGTGTCAGCAGAGAGCACTGTTGCCAGACAGAAAAGAACAACTCAACTTCAGCAGCTGATAATTATTGAAAGGATTAATATTTTTTAATAGAAGTCATTTACCAATCTGTTTAACTTTCTGGAGCCAGTTGAAAAAAAAAAAGAAAAAAAAAAAAGCTTTTTCCTGGAATACCCCTTTAAATTTAGGTATAGGAATATTTAATTATATAGGGCCCAGATTCACTTCTATACAGGTCTTACCCGTAGTTTATACAAGTGCCTATTGCTCTCTGTATCACCAGCCCCTTATACAGCTGAATTACTGGGTCCGCAGAGTGAATATTGAGCCAGGTTTGCTGTCCATAATGTGCAATAGTATAGCAGGAATAATCCAGACTAGGACAGATAGGTAATTGACTTTTCATCCTGAAAGTTAGTATAAAGTATAGGAGGATTCCCCTAACCTAGTGGTCTGCCAACTGTGTTGCAAAACTACAACTCCCAGCATGCCCGGACAGCCGTTGGCTGTCCGGGCATGCTGGGAGTTGTAGTTTTGCAACAGCTGGGGGTCCGCAGTTTGGAGACCACTGCCCTAACATTAAAGGGTTACTCCCATGGAAAACTTTTTTTTTTTTTTTAAATCAACTGGTGCCAGAAAGTTAAACAGATTTGTAAATCCCTTCTATAAAAAAAAAATCTTAATCCTTCCAGTACTTTTTAGGGGCTGTATACTAAAGAGAAATCCAAAAAAGAAATGCATTTCCACTGATGTCATGACCACAGTGCTCTCTGCTGACCTCTGCTGTCCATTTTAGCAACTCTCCAGAGCAGTATATGTTTGCTATGGGGATTTTCTCCTACTCTGGACAGTTCCTAAAATGGACAGCAGAGAGCACTGTGGTCGTGACATCAGAGGAAATGCATTTCTTTTTTGGATTTCTCCTTAGTATACAGCCCCTAAAAAGTACTGGAAGGATTAAGATTTTTTTTTTTTTTTATATAGAAGGGATTTACACATCTGTTTAACTTTCTGGCACCAGTTGATTTAAAAAAAAAAAAAAAGTTTTCCACGGGAGTACCCCTTTTTAAAAGATTATTATCCTTGTCAGCAGGGGGCAGTATAACAATAGAGCTGCTAAAGATATTCGGAACGGGCTTGAAAAGAATTGACAATCACGTTCTGACCCGGAAATGGTCAGATTATTGCCGCCCTCCCTGTAGTGATCTCGGCAGATCAACAGGGGGCGATATCGAGAATTAGAATTGCATTGTTTTCCTAGTAAGGAATCTGCTAGCGCCTTAGCCATAATATTGGCTTGGTAGCTTATCATTAAAGGGGTTATCCAGAAATAGAAAAACAGAGCTAATTTCTTTCAAAAACTGCTCCTCGTCCGTCTCCAGGTTGGGCGTGGTTCTGCAGCTCAGTCCTATTGAAGTGAATGGAGCCAAGTTGTAATACCACACCCAACCTGGGGACAGACGTGGAGCTGTTTTTGAAAGAAATTAGCTCTGTTTTTCTATTCCTGGATAACCTCTTCTAATCTTACATAGGATAGGAAAGAATAAGAAAAGAATAAGTATCTGATCAGAGAGGTCCACTGATCTCGGGAATGGGGGTCCCTTGTCCCCCTGTGTGAATGAATGGAGGTGGGGTCAGATCAGATACTGGGAATAGGTGATAACCTGTTTGATATGTATACAGCGTATACAACAGGATGAAACACACGCGTTTCGGATGTCAGAACTGTACTTGAAGCTATAGATACATTTATTTTTTTTTTTATATATCTAAGAACGTCCTATGACAATCGTGTGATTTGGAGAGTTATATTCCTTGAGGAAGGGCAGTATTAATTCCGGGGTATCCCTTTAAAGGACAACTGCAGCGGAATTACTCTTCTCCCCTATCCACAGGATAGGGGATAAGTGTTTGATCGCGGGGGGGTCCGACTGCTGGGACCCCCCTCGATCTCCCTAACGGGGCGCCGGCATTAGCACCCATGGTGACGTAGCGTCGACCTAGAGGTCGACGGTGACGCCCCGTCTCCTCCCCGTCCCCATACAGTTCTATGGGGGATGCGGGGAGGCACGAATGCTGCCTCCCCGCCTCTCCCATAGAGATGTATGGAGGAGGCGTGCCGGCCGCAACGTCATGCTGCGGCTTGCACGCCCCCTGCACGGGAGAGCCGCGGCCCCGTACAGGAGATCGCCGGGGGCCCCAGCGTTCGGACCCCCCGCGATCAAACACTTATCCCCTATCTTGAGGATAGGGGATAAGTGTTTGTACCGCTGCAGATGTCCTTTAATCCCTGGAGCCAATTTATAGGAGAATATATTAGGAAATTACAAAATAGCAACTACCTAAGGCAGTGTTTCCCAACCAGGGTGCCTCCAGCTGTTGCAAAACTACAACTTCCAGCATGCCCGGACAGCCTTCGGCTGTCCGGGCATGCTGGAAGTTGTAGTTTTGCAACAGCTGGAGGCACTTTGGTTGGGAAACACTACCTTAAAGGGGTACTCCGGTGGAAAACTTTTTTTTTTTTTTTTTAAATCAACTGGTGCCAGAAAGTTTAACAGATTTGTAAATTACTTCTATTAAAAAATCTTAATCCTTCCAGTACTTATTAGCTGCTGAATACTACAGAGGAAATTCTTTTCTTTTTGGAACACAGAGCTCTCTGCTGACATCACGAGCACAGTGCTCTCTGCTGACACTTCTGTCCATTTTAGGAACTGTCCAGAGCAGCATATGTTTGCTATGGGGATTTTCTCCTACTCTGGACAGTTCTTAAAATGGACAGAGGTGTCAGCAGGGAGCACTGTGGTCATGATGTCAGCAGAGAGCTCTGTGTTCCAAAAAGAAAAGAGTTTCCTCTGTAGTATTCGGCAGCTAATAAGTACTGGAAGGATTAAGATTTTTTAATAGAAGTAATTTACAAATCTGTTAAACTTTCTGGCACCAGTTGATTTAAAAAAAAAAAAAAAAAGTTTTCCACCGGAGTACCCCTTTAAAATAATGGTATCTGAAATGCAAAGTCCTGCATGTTGTTTGGGAAAACTCTCCTAAGACCAGAAGGAGCAATATATAGATCATGTTAGGGAATTTGCTGGTATTTGCTATGTAATTTTAACTCTAATTTTAGAATGTGCATTACAACCCTGATTTTTATTTTAGGAATTCCCAAAAGAGTCCGAGAGAATTAACTTGGACCTTGACAATCTTGTTGTATATGGAAATGCCATAAAGATTCTCAGAATATTGTTTTGTAATAGAGATGTTATTGTAAGTGCCCTCGGCCACCGGCGCATTAAAGGGGTACTCCGCTGCCCCAAAATGTTCTGAATGTTTAGAATGGGCGGCTGGGGTCATGGCTTCACGGCCACGCCCCCTCGTGACGTCACACCACACCCCCTCAATGCATGTCTATGGGAGGGGGCGTGGCGGATGCCACGCCCCCTCCCATAGACTTGCATTGAGGGGGTGTGGTGTGACGTCACGAGGGGGCGTGGCCGTGATGTCACGACCCCGGCCACCCACACCCAGCATTCTAAACGAACTCTGGGTGCTGCAGAGGGACCCCCACGATCAGACATATTATCCCCTATCCTTTTAGATAGGGGATAAGATGTCTAGGGGCGGAGTACCCCTTTAACCATGGTGTCATTTGGTGGTCTGAAACAAGACTTTCGTTGCATTTATATATATATATATATATATATATATATATATATATATATATATATATATATATGTGTGTGTGTGCGTATATATATATATATATATATATATATATATATATATATATATCTACCCTAAGGCTAGCTTAAAACAAAATGGATGTGCTGCAGGAATTTCACAGCGTATTACACACCAGCTACAATTTTCTGTAGTGTGCATAGGCCCTTACTCCAGGGTTTTCAACACTGGGTACCGTGACACATTAGTATATCGGCCGCAGTCCCAAGGTTTGTTGTGGGTTTTGCAGTAGCAGCCACCGCTGGTCACTATTATTGAGTAGGCACAGCCCTGCCGCTGATCTTGAAAAGGCATTTTTAAATGAGTGAGCTGCGGTGGCTGCCGGGACCGACGAGTGACGTCCCCCTGCGAGACTCCTTAGTGCAATATCACTTGTCAGTCCAGGCAGCCACCGCAGCTCACTCATTTAAAGTGTCCGTGATGCCAGCGGCATGAGATACCGAGCCTCTAAGGCTGGATTCACACCTCGATTTTGCAATACAGTTCCCGTATCAGGTTTTTGATTCCTCAAAACCTGACTAAACTTTATCAAAACATGTTACAAATTTTAATCCGTATACGGTTTGAAAAATGAGACATCCGTTTTTTAAGAAAAAAAAATGATACGTTTTTAACTTTTAACTCCATTATAAAGTTTCACTTGTTTGATTGAAATTCCAAGAGAAAAACTGTGCAAAGTCAAAAACTATATGGTGAAAACCGGATGGAACCGTACGCACATACAGTTCTGTACGGTTCCCATTGACTCCCATGTTAAAAAAAAAAAAAAAAAGTATATGTTTCAATACGTTTTTTTCACCCAGACCAAAAACCGTGGTAGGCTACGGTTTTGGGTATGGGGAAAAAAAAAAACGGACAAAACCGTACAGGATGCAAAACGGACACAACCTGATGCATCGTTTGGCATACGGTTTTCAATGGAGAGTCAGTGAATACGGTTTTCATTACGGTTCCGTACGGTTTTCACATTGAAAACGTATACGGGAACTGTATTGCAAAAACGTGTTGTAAACCCAGCCTAACTGGGCCGGCTGGAGCGCACAAAGAGACACAAGCCTGGTGAGAATGCAGTGGCACAGTGGGGGATCAAAGAGGGGGGTGGGAAATGATGTGGTGGCACAGGGGGGTAATCAAGCGTGGGGGGGAATGGCACAGTGGAGGATCAAGGGGGATGAAATGGCATAGGAGGGATCAAGAGTGGAAATAAAGTGGCAAGGGGGGTAATGATGTGATACAGGGGAAATTAAATGGCACGGGGGGGATAAAGGGGAGGGAGAAATGGCACTGGGGGTATCAGATACATTTGTAATGCTGATACAGGACACTGGTATCCCGTCGTGTGTCATAGAATGTGCAATGTGATCCGTGCCATTGGTGGTCCGGCAAAGGGTGTGTCCCCAAACTATGCCCATCTAAAAAAAAAGGGGTTACTAACATGAAAAATTTGGAAAGCTCTGCCTTACTGCTTCTACACACAGCCACAAGAGGAAGGGAGGTCATCAGCAGGGAGATGGGCAAGGCCAAATTTGCAGCAGTTATGTTACAGCAGTTTGCTTGGCTTCACCAGATTTTTATTTTTGCTCCCTCTGCTGGTCAACAGTGGAAAAATATGAAAAAACTTAAAAAAAAGAATTAAAATACCGTAGTTGAAAAATGTATTAAATCTCTGTTGGCAGCAAAGAGACATTTAGTCTTCTGAACAGTTTTGATAAAGCTGTCCCCTTGTTCCTAGCGAATTGACAAGCATGCTGAGAATTTAGAGTTTTAGAGAGTTTTGCAACAGCTGGAGGCACCCTGGTTGGGAAGCACTGTAACTAAAAAGATTGCCAGAGCTTTAATATTGATCTTGTTGTTCCCCTTTTAAGTATATTTTGTTGCTATCTACACCCAAAACCATGGAGTTTACATGATAAACAAGCAACGTATTATTTCCTGATATTTACTTCCCCTTCTTGATTTTCTGTTTTCGTAGATCGCTTTGTAGGGAAACTGAGTGATTTAATTCGCTATAAATTATGTCTGTAGTGCTGGAATTTTTTAGGGGATTTTTAATCTATGAAATAAATATACAGGTCCTCCAAAGGTAGGTGAGGGTCACCATATTTTTAATAAATCATAGAAGTTGTAGTTTTTCAAGAGTGAGGGAGGACTGTTCTATGGTGGCAGCAATTATAAATAGTGATCCAGTATCTATAAGAGTGCAAAACTACAACTCCCAGCATGCCCGGACAACCTTTGGCTGTCTGGCCATGCTGAGAGTTGTCATTTTGCAACAGCTGGAGGCACACTGGTTGGGAAACCTCGCTCTATAATGACCAATATAGATAGCCCCATCTATGTTATTATTTAAAGGGGAACTGCCTCCTATAAAATTAAACACATGGCAGTATACAGGCCTTCTACTTAATATTGGGGTCAAGATTTATTTTAAATATCGCTGTATAGGGGAGATCTGAGACCTAAATGTTGATTATGTAAATTCCTGGCATGGACGCTGCAGCGGGCATTGGGATGGTAACTAAACTACTGCCCGCTTCAGCTTCAGTGCTCACTGCTCCAGCCCAGACAAAGCAGAGGGAACCAACGCCGGACCAGAGGAGCACCAAAGCAGCGGGGAAGTATGTCTGTGGGGGCTGTCTACTACTACTATATAGGTGTCATAGAAGAGAGGGGCCTGCAACTATATATGGGGCAGTATAGGGGCCTACAACTATATATGGGGCAGTATAGGGCCTACAACTATATATGGAGGCAGTATAGGGGCTACAACTATATATGGGGCAGTATAGGGGCCTACAATTATATATGGGGCAGTATAGGGGCACATAACTATATACGGGGCAGTATAGGGGCCTACAACTATATATACAGGGCAGTATAGGGGCCTACAACTATATATATGGGGCAGTATAGGGGCCTACAACTATATATATGGGGCAGTATAGGGGCCTACAACTATACATATGGGGCAGTATAGGGGCCTACAACTATACATATGGGGCAGTATAGGGGCCTACAACTATATATGGGGGCAGTATAGGGGCCTACAACTATATATATGGGGCAGTATAGGGGCCTAAAACTATATATATGGGGCAGTATAGGGGCCTAAAACTATATATGGGGGCAGTATAGGGGCCTACAACTATATATGGGGCAATATAGGGGTCTACAATAATATATGGGGGCAGTATAGGGGCCTACAACTATATATATGGGGCAGTATAGGGGCCTACAACTATATATATGGGGCAGTATAGGGGCCTAAAACCTATATATGGGGCAGTATAGGGGCCTACAATTATATATGGGGACAGTATAGGGGCCTAAAACTATATATGGGGCAGTATAGGGGCCTACAATTATATATGGGACAGTATAGGGGCCTACAACTATATATGGGGCAGTATAGGGGCCTACAACTATATATGGGGCAATATAGGGGTCTACAATAATATATGGGAGCAGTATAGGGGCCTACAACTATATATGGGGGCAGTATAGGGGCCTAAAACTATATATGGGGCAGTATAGGAGCCTACAACTATATATGGGGCAGTATAGGAGCCTACAACTATATATAGATACAGTATAGGGGTCTACAACTATATATGGGGCAGTATAGGGACCTACAACTATATATGGGGCAGTATAGGGGCCTACAATTATATATGGGGGCAGTATAGGGGCCTACAACTATATATGGGGCAATATAGGGGTCTACAATAATATATGGGGGCAGTATGGGGGTCTACAATAATATATGGGGCAGTATAGGGGCCTACAACTATATATGGGGGCAGTATGGGGGTCTACAATTATATATGGGGGCAGTATAGGGGCCTACTACAACTATATATGGGGCAGTATAGGGGTCTACAATAATATATGGGGGCAGTATAGGGGCCTACAATTATATATGGGGCAGTATGGGGGTCTACAATAATATATGGGGGCAGTATAGGGGCCTACAATTATATATGGGGGAAGTATTGGGGCCTTCAACTATATCCGGGGGCACATACCAAAAAAAAGTAGGTTAAACCGATGCCTCAATGAAACAAAATGGCTTATACACATATACAACTCCCACATATAATAAGCCAAAAAATTGTAAACAAACCACCAGGTACAAAATTCATCAAATTTTATTAAACATCATTATTTACCCAACAATTACCCATAAAAGACATATACACATAAGACAATTAAAAAATATGGTGGGGAGCACAGTAGATGGCACAGATGTAATTCATGAATAAGTCAATATTTCAATATCACAATATAAATGACCAATGGGGAAATTCCGCTTGGTATATATAGCAGCGCACACTAATCCCAAAAGGGGAGTGCAAGAACTGTAAACATAGACTGATCACTATGATAAAGTGCAAACAAAATAAAGTACCGCCAGAATTCATACAGTGACTGCACTGGATATCAAATAATCCTTAATAATAAGGTGCATCAGAATAATACAGTAATTATACTGGATGAAAATTAATGATGAGATGCAGTCTGATAGTTGTATCCAGCCTATATAAAATCTAAAGGGGTTAACATAGTAACTCCTATAAAGGTAACAGAAAACTGCTCATACATACAATAAATAATACGGAATATAAGTGACTCCCAATGGCAGTTGGTAACAAGTAAAGAGAACACCGGCCCCCCCACCTCACCCTCCAACGCGTTTCGCTGCTGCTTTGTCCAGGAGCAGTCTATGTTTACAGTTCTTGCACTCCCCATTTAGGATTACTGTGTGCTGCTATATATATCGGCATTTGCCATATGAACTTTGTACCAACCGAAATTTCCCCATTGGTCATTTATATTGTGATATTGAAATATTGACTTATTCATGAATTACATCTGTACCATCTACTGTGATCCCCACCATCTTTTTTAATCGCCTTGTGGTAAGCTTGTGGGGGTATAGGGTATATGGGGTGTAGCTGTGCAGTGATGAAAGGGTGCTGGTTTAACCCATAACTGTCGTGACGCCAGGGTGAGGGCTCCTCTGTATATACTTGTCCGATCGCCACCCGTCCCAGGAGCGATAGGGGGGGATAATAAATGATTGTCCACAACCGGAGGTTTCAGAAAACTGTCAGAACTTTTACTGCAGGTTTTATGCAATATTAAACAGGAACAGTCTTTGTACAATAAGAGAGTCTATGAGTATCCTGAGTTGGTTGGGACCTTGTGAGTTTTAAGCTCAGGAGATTTATATGCACTGTTCCACTGGATTTAGGGGATTGAGTTTAGGTCCAGCAGCCACGTGGACTTTAGCAGGGAGTTGTATTGTAACTCATGATTTGGTAAGTTGCGGTATTGTCAGGCTTCGGCCTGGTCTTGTCTTTGAAAGTTGCACGGATCTCTCCTCTCTGCTAGTCCGGAACCCAAGAAAGCAAAAGCGCAAGAGAGCGAGGATTGGTTGGCAGCTCCCTTATATGGACAGGAGCTGGCCGTGAGTCATTGGTCCACACCAACTGTCAGTCACTTTAATCCTACAAGTACTTATCAGCTGCTGAAGTTGAGTTGTTCTTTTCTGTCTGATGACAGTGCTCTCTGCTGACATCTCTGTCTGTCTGAGGAACTGTCCAGAGCAGGAGAGGTTTGCTATGGGGATTTTCTCCTAATCTGGACAGTTCCTGAGATAGACAGAAGTGTCAGCAGAGAACACTGTTGTCAGACAGAAAATAACAACTCAACTTCAGCAGCTGATAAGTACTGGTAGAATTAAGATATTTTTAAATCCATTTTTACAAATCTGCTTAACTTTCTGGAGCCAGTGGATATGAAAAAAAATGTTTTTCATTGGAGTACCCCTTTAAAAGCAGACAGTCACAGCCCTCCTGACATGTTTCCCTCAAAAGAGCCTTCTCAGGGGTCTGGACTATTAGCCTAGACCTCTGAGGAAGCTCTTTTGAGCAAAACATGTCAGGGGGGCTGTGACTGTCTGCTCTTAAAGTTCTGTGTTGCTTAGTAATTGAGGACCCCCACTGATCACAAAAACAGGGGTCCCTTGCCCCCAAGTGAGAGTGGTAGCTCTAAACAAACAAATATATATATATTATATACACACACACACTAAATATATATATATATATATATATATATATACTAATATACATACGTACATACATACACTCATATAGTATATTACCCTCACATTCATTTATCATTCAGTTTTGTTTATAATTGTAGGGTTTTATCGAGACTCATGACCAATTTTTCATTCGCCTGTCATGACCTGGCACCGAACCTGTATTGTGTATCCAATGCCTGACGAAAAATCTTGTCCAGATTGGAAACCTGAATGTTGCAGATTATGCAACAGAAAGAGTGTTTTTACACTTCTATACACTTTTTTAAACTCTAAAGTTTTTAGCTATCTTGAAGTCGTCCATTTTCTTGTGGTCTTGTGCCTCAATCTATTCCAGGCATTGTAATGGAGGAAGAAGAATTGCGGTGACTATTATATAGGCCCTATATTATCTTTTACAGTGGTTCCCAAACTTGGGTGCCTCCAGCTGTTGCAAAAATTCCACTCCCAGCATTGTAGTTTTGCAACAGCTGGAGGCACCCTAGTTGGGAAACACTGGGATAGTATGTTCACCCCTAGGCTTGTGCTATAATGGCACTGTGACTGGCTCTGATTTGGGCCACTAATGGAGGCACTATGGCCAGTACAGTAATGTCTGTATTTAAAGGGGTACTCCGGTGGGAGAAAAAAAATAAAAATTTTTAAATCAACCGGTGCCAGAAAGTTAAACAGATTTGTAAATTACTTCTATTTAAAAATTTTAATCCTTCCAGTGCTTATCGGCTGCTGTATGCTCCAGAGGAAGTTCTTTTCTTTTTGAATTTCCTTTCTGTTTGACCACAGTGCTCTCTGCTGACACCTCTGTCCATGTCAGAAACTGTCCAGAGCAGGAGCAAATCCCCATAGAAAACCTATCCTGCTCTGTCCAATTCCAGACATGCACAGAGGTGTGAGCAGAGAGCACTGTGGTAAGACAGAAAAGAAATTCAAAAAGAAAAGAACTTCCTTTGGTGTATACAGCAGCTAATAAGTATTGGAAGGGTAATTTACAATTCTGTTTAACTTGCTGGCACCAGTTGATTTAAAAAAAAAAAAATGTTTGTTTTTCAGGAGCCCTAATCTTATTGTATAACAAATGTAGGAAACTGCTTGTGTACAGCTAAGAAAGAACCAGAATCCTTCATCTGGCAGTAAAATTCATTTATTCCTCTGCTTCACTACAATCCAATCATTTCTTCACATAATCAGTCTTCAGCGCCTGTCGGTCACAACTTGGAGGACGTTCTTCTCCTCACAGTCCCGGTGATATTTCCATAAGGTTTGTCTGAGGGCAGCAGAATCTGTGGAAACATTTGATATTCGTTATTTTCTGTCATCAGAATCCCCCATTATACCGCCATATTGCCCCCAGCCTCTGTACAGTAATAACATAATGCCGCCATCATACGTTTTACCCATTGAAGTGAACAGTCCGAGCTGTGATACTACATACAGCTGCTACTGAATGTTCAGAACTGTGTCTTTTAGTAAATAAAGGGGCTACGGGGTGCGGACCACCACAACTGGATAGTGAGGATATATTCTGAGGATACAGTACAGAAGGTACCGTTAGGTTTACACTTTCTTTGAACCTTTTATTATCATAGTAGCAGCCATTTTAGGGAGAAACTGAGATAGCAGTTTAAATAAATGGATAAAAACTACCAGGCTAGGCCTGAGGCCTGTATTGTGTGATTAAATACTGAGGGGTCAGGCCAAGTTCACATATGTGTTTGTGTTCCCCGCTTCATTTCTATTTAGGCTAGGTTCACAGGGGGAGATTTATCAAAACCTGTCCAGAGGAAAAGTTGCCCAAAGCAACCAATCAGATCACTTCTTTCATTTTTCAGAGGCCTTGTTAGAAATGAAAGAAGCGATCTGATTGGTTGCTATGGACAACTGGGCAACTTTTCCTCTGGACGGGTTTTGATAAATCTCCCCCACAATGTGGAAAATGTGCAAAAGGTCCACCTGGAAAACACCGGCGGCCATTATGCACATCTGCATGTTCCGTTAGGCCCACTCGGAAATGCGTGGACCCCAGCAGAAATGCTGCAGCAGAATTTCCGAGCTGAATTTTTCTGGTAGATTCCGCTTGGAAATTCCGCCTTAGGAGTCCGAAGAAAGAAACAAATGAATCCCATTAATTTCAATGGTACTCAAATTTCCGTTCAAAACATTGAAGACTACAGTGATGGAAGCGAACAAAAGATAGTTGCGTTTATCTCCATTCTTTCATCTATCAATTCACGTCCGTGTTGTCGAACTGAGCATGCTCAGAAGGTGGAAGAGATCCAAGAAGATGTAAACTGCATCTCAGCTTCCCCAAAATGGCAGAAAGTGTGCAAGAGGTGTGTGGCATCTGTTACTGCTGCATAAACCCATTATTGGACCCAAAATATATTTCCAAAAAGTGGGTGTAATGCTTTTAAATTATACAAGTTGGTTTGTTAGGAGGAGATTTATCAAAACTTGTTCAGGGGAAAAGTTGCTGAGTTGCCCATAGCAACCAATCAGATCGCTTCTTTCATTTTGCACAGGCCTTGTCAAAAATGAAAGAAGCGATCTGATTGGTTGCTATGGGCAACTGGGCAACTTTTCCTCTGGATAGGTTTTGATAAATCTTCCCCTTAGTGTATGCGGTGTCCCGGTACAGGACATGTACTGTCCCTGTTGTCTGGAGTCCCCTCAGCCAGAGTCCCTCCATGATAATGGGCTTTCCTGAAGGGCTAAACCCCTAGTCGCCTCTTAATATGTTGATATTTAATGTGTATGTTTATATATTTAATTCATATAGGATAACTATGTATAGGACCTTAGAGGTCACGTGCCATTAATTTATGTTATGCTATGGTTTAAGGACCTTTGGGTCATGTGATATACCCAGAGTTCCAGAGGTCAGGATTGACAGGTTCTGCTGGCCAATGAGCTTTCTCCCACCCTATAAGGGGCTGCTGCCACTTAATTCTCTCTCTTAGCCCTTAGTTCCGGACTATCAAGCAGCACTAATCTCAGCTCCAAGCTAGGCCTGAAGCCTTATCTTCCGCAGCCGCTAAACCGTGAGTTATCCAGCTCAAAACTACTAAAATCCTGTGTGACTACTGCAACTCAATTATCCTAAATTCAGTAGCACAGTGGCTAGTCAATCAAAGCTCATTGCACTTAGACGTCCCAGCAAACCTGTGAGGAACCTGAACTACGGTCCTCTATACAAAGACTGTTCTGTTACCTGCAGTTGCATAAAATATGCAGTAACGTTTATTCCAGTTTCATCAAATATCTGCTGTGGACATTCAATTATTTCTCCCTACCGTTTCTGGGACGGTTGGCGGTAGGACCATTAATCTAAGGAAACCTCACCCTGGTGTCACGACAACATATGCAACACATATCAACATACCCTACACTATTACCTGCACCAACTAGTCACCACATGTATATCTCCTACAGAAAGTATATGTATATATGGGTGGTGTATGTATATATGGGTTCTGTACCTGGAAGAGGAGGAGTAAAAAAATAAATAAAATAAATATAAACTGATAAAAATATATATAATGCAAAAGGTCTGTTAGGCTGGGTTCATATCACGTTTTTACCAATACGGGACCGTATACGGCTGGGGGGAGCTAAAACCTTGCGTCCCCTTATCCCTGCCGTATGCCGCCCGTATGGAATTCATTTCAATGAGCCAACTGGAGTGAAACGGTGACTCCGGTCGGCTCATTATGGCCCCATATGCGGTTTTTCCACAGCACCTAAAACCGTAGTCAACCAGCGTTTCACTCCGGTCGGCTCATTGAAATGAATTACACACGGGCGGCATACGGCAGGGATAAGGGAACGCAAGGTTTTAGCTCCCCCCAGCCGTATACGGTCCCGTATTGGTAAAAACGTGATGTGAACCCCGCCTTATTTGGATGGGCAATTCAAAGGGATCCTTTCCAAAAGCCGACAGTTTGCATCAGTTTATGCATTTGCACTAGGATCCCTTCAACTAAATCAGTGTTTCCCAGCCAGGGTGCCTCCAGCTGCTGCAAAACTACAACCCCCAGCATGCCCGGACAGCCTTTGGCTGTCCGGGCATGCTGGGAGTTGTAGTTTTGCAACAGCTGGAGGCATCCTGGTTGGGAAACACTAAACTACATGAACGGATCCTAGGTGAATGGATGCCAAACACTGATGTCAACTAAGCCTAGGGCTAAGTTCACATCTTCATCACGTTGTCCGTTCTTGACACAAAATACAAAGCTGGACGCTCAGTTCCGCAATGGAACCCATTAATGGTCCCATTAAATTAGAATGGGGTCCGTCTGAAAAAAGGTTATTTTGCTGGAATTAAGCAGAGATAAAAAAAAAAAAAAAAAAATCTCAAGTATTTTGGCTTTCCTCTTATGTCATTTGAAAGGACTCAGCGAATAGACCTCCCTAAATGGTGTTCCATGACTTATGGTGCAGGTCTTCACATATGGAACAGAGGGGTCTTTTGGGTTCCTTAGGGCGTATTATGGTCGCATTTTACGTTTCTATTACGGCCACAAATTCCAGCCCAACCATGGGACCGGGACTTAGTGCCATAAAACAGATGCATGAATTCGGCCATAATACGGGGGAACCCTCAGGATTTGACTGAAACGTTTGCACTCTCTATAGTTACCCTGGTATAAGCTGCTTAAGGCAGTGTTTCCTAACCAGGGTGCCTCCAGCTGTTGCAAAACTACAACTCCCAGCATGCCCGGGCAGCCAAAGGCTGCCCGGGCATGCTGGGATTTGTAGTTTTGCAACAGCTGGAGGCCCCCTGGTTGGGAGACACTGGCTCAAGCAGTAGCATATAATACTGTGCACCCCTCATAGTGTATATTGGAAATCTTCACATTACCTCATCATTGTTGGTGAGGCCAAACTTGCTCAGGTCGATGGTAAAATAATGTTTGTTCGGCAATGCCAGTCCAATTTCTTCAATCTGAAATGAATAGAAGTAGTTGCCTTATTATCTTCGTCCTTTTATGACAATATGTCAATTCTATTCAGTTGTTTCTTAGTTACTCCTATCTGCTTCCAAAAAAGCTGGGTGACCACTACTTAACCCCTTAAGGACTGAGCCCTTTTTCACCTTAAGGACTGATTCCGAGATTGTTTTTTCGTGACATATTCTACTTTAACGTAGTGGTAAAATTTTTTGGTAACTTGCATCCTTTCTTGGTGAAAAATCCCAAAATTTGATGAAAAATTTGAAAATTTAGCATTTTTCTAACTTTGAAGCTCTCTGCTTGTAAGGAAAATGGATATTCCAAATAATTTTTTTTTATATTCACATATACAATATGTCTATTTTATGTTGGCATCATAAAATTGATGAGTTTTTACTTTTGGAAGAAACCAGAGGGCTTCAAAGTTCCGCAGCAATTTCCCAATTTTTCACAAAATTTTGAAACCCGCTTTTTTTCAGGGACCAGTTCAGGTTTGAAGTGGATTTGAAGGGTCTTCATATTAGAAATACCCCATAAATGACCCCATTATAAAAACTGCATCCCCGAAAGTATTCAAAATGACATTCAGTCAGCGTTTTAACCCTTTACGGGTTTCACAGGAATAGCAGCAAAGTGAAGGAGAAAATTCACAATCTTCATTTTTTACACTCGCATGTTCTTGTAGACCCAATTTTTGAATTTTTGCAAGGGGTAAAAAGGAGAAAATTTTTACTTGTATTTGAAACCCAATTTCTCTCGAGTAAGAACATACCTCATATGTCCATGTTAATTGTTCAGCGGGCGCAGTAGAGGGCTCAGAAGGGAAGGAGCGTCAAATGGTTTTTGGGGGGCATGTCACCTTTAGGAAGCCCCTATGGTGCCAGAACAGCAAAAAAAAACCACATGGCATACCATTTTGGAAACTAGACCCCTCGGGGAATGTAACAAGGGGTAATGTGAACCTTAATACCCCACAGGTGATTCACGACATTTGCATATGTAAAAAAATAATAATAATTTTTTACCTAAAATGCTTGGTTTCCCTAAAGTTTTACATTTTTAAAAAGGGTAATAGCAGAAAATACCCCCCAAAATTTGAAGCCCAATTTCTCCCGATTCAGAAAACACCCCATATGGGGGTGAAAAGTGCTCTGCTGGCGCACTACAGGTCTCAGAAGAGAAGGAGTCACATTTGGCTTTTTTGAAGGAAATTTTGCTCTGGGGGCATGCCGCATTTAGGAAGCCCCTATGGTGCCAGGACAGCAAAAAAAAACCACATGGCATACCATTTTGGAAACTAGACCCCTCGGGGAACGTAACAAGGGGTAAAGTGAACCTTAATACCCTACAGGTGTTTCACGACTTTTGCATATGTTTAAAAAAATAAAAAAATTTACCTAAACTGCTTGGTTTCCCAAAAAATTTACATTTATACAAAGGGTTAAAGCAGAAAATACCCCCCAAAATTTGAAGCCCAATTTCTCCCGATTCAGAAAACACCCCATATGGGGGTGAAAAGTGCTCTGCTGGCGCACTACAGGTCTCAGAAGAGAAGGAGTCACATTTGGCTTTTTGAAAGCAAATTTTGCTCTGGGGGCATGCCGCATTTAGGAAGCCCCTATGGTGCCAGGACCTCAAAATAACCCCACATGGCATACCATTTTGGAAACTAGAGCCCTCGGGGAATGTAACAAGGGGTTAAGTGAACCTTAATACCCCACAGGCGTTTCACGACTATTGCATATGTAAAAAAAAAAAAATATATTTTTACCTAAAATGCTTCTTTTCCCAAAAACTTAACATTTTTAAAAAGGGTAAAAGCAGAAAATACCCCCCAAAATTTGAAGCCCAATTTCTCCCGAGTACGGCGATACCCCATATGTGACCCTTAACTGTTGCCTTGAAATACGACAGGGCTCCAAAGTGAGAGCGCCATGCGCATTTGAGGCCTAAATTAGGGATTGCATAGGGGTGGACATGGGGGTATTCTACGCCAGTGATTACCAAACAGGGTGCCTCCAGCTGTTGCAAAACTCCCAGCATGCCTGGACAGTCAACGGCTGTCCGACAATACTGGGAGTTGTTGTTTTGCAACAGCTGGAGGCTCCGTTTTGGAAACCGTGGTGTACCAGACGTTTTTCATTTTTATTGGGGAGGGGAGGGGGGCTGTGTAGGGGTATGTGTATATGTAGTGTTTTTTACTTTTTATTTTATTTTTGTGTTAGTATAGTGTAGTGTTTTTAGGGTACAGTCGCACGGGCGGGGGGTTCACAGTAGTTTCTCGCTGGCAGTTTGAGCTGTTGCAGAAAATTTGCTGCAGCTCAAACTTGCAGCCAGATACTTACTGTAATCCTCCGCCTATGTGAGTGTACCCTGTACGTTCACATTGGGGGGGACATCCAGCTGTTGCAAAACTACAACTCCCAGCATGCGCTGACAGACTGTACATGCTGAGAGTTTTAGTTTTGCAACAGCTGTAGGCACACTGGTTATGTATCACGGAGTTTGTGACCTTACTCAGTGTTTCAAAACGAGTGTGCCTCCAGCTGTTGCAAAACTACAACTCCCAGCATGTACGGTGCATGGTGTAAGGTGACTGCTGGGAGTTGTAGTTTGTAACAGCTGGAGGCACACCGGTCGTGAAACACTGAGTTAGGTAAAAAAAAAACTCTAAGTTTCACAACCAGTGTGCCTTCAGCTGTTGCAAAACTACAACTCTCAGCAGTCACCGACAGCCAACGGACATGCTGGGAGTTGTAGTTATGCAACCAGCAGATGCACCACTACAACTCCCAGCATGCACTTTAGCTGTTTGTGCAAGCTGGGAGTTGTAGTTATACAACAGCTGAAGGTACACTTTTCCATAGAAAAAATGTGCCTCCAGATGTTGCAAAACCATAAGTCCCAGCATGCCCATAAGGGAATGCTGGGAGTTGTGGTGGTCTGCCTCCTGCTGTTGCATAACTACAGCTCCCAGCATGCCCTTTTTGCATGCTGGGAGCTGTTGCTAAGCAACAGCAGGAGGCTGTAACTCACCTCCTGCTGCTGCTCCATCGCAGGCTGTCCCTCGCCGCCGCCGTCGCTCCTGGGGCCCCGATCCCAACATGGACGCCGGGGATCGGGGTCCCCAGCACCCGGGGTCGTCTTCCCGCACCCGCTCACGCCCTCCAGAAGAGGGGCGGAGCGGGTGCGGGAGTGACGCCCGCAGCAGGCGCCCTGATTGGTCGGCCGGTAATCCGGCCGACGAATCAGGGCGATCGTGAGGTGGCACCAGTGCCACCTCACCCCTGCAGGCTCTGGCTGTTCGGGGCACTGGAGACCCGATTGACCCGGAATCGCCGCAGATCGCTGGACTGAATTGTCCAGCGATCTGCGGCGATCGCCAACATGGGGGGGCATAATGACCCCCCCTGGGCGATATGCCGGGATGCCTGCTGAACGATTTCAGCAGGCATCCGGCTCCGGTCCCCAACCGGCTAGCGGTGGGGACCGGAATTCCCACGGGCGTATGGATACGCCCTGCGTCCTTAAGGACTTGGGATGCAGAGCGTATCCATACGCCCTGCGTCCTTAAGAGGTTAAAGGGGTACTCCACTGGAAAAAAAAACTCTCTTTTTTAAATCAACAGGTGCCAGAAATTTAAACAAATTTATAAATTACTTTTATATAAAAATCTTAATCCGTCCAGTACTTATCAGCTGCTGTATAAGTTCTTTTCTTTTGGAATTTACTTTCTGTTTGTCCACAGTGCTCTCTGCTGACACCTCTGTCCATTTTAGGAACCATCCAGAGCAGGTGAGGTTTGCTATGGGGATTTGCGTCTACTCTGGATAGTTCCTTAAATGGACAGAGGTGTCAGCAGAGAGCACTGTGGTCAGATAGAATGGAAATTCAAAAAGAAAAGAACTTCCCGTGGAGCATACAGAAGCTGATAAGTACTGGAAGGATTAAGATTTTTAAATAGAAGTCATTTACAAAATCTGTATAATTTCTGGCACCAGTTGATTTGAAAAGAAAAAAAAATCCCAGCGGAGTACCCTTTTAACTTAATTTCCAAAAAGGATGCCCCATAATTTCCCTAGAAACCTGAATGGCTGCCAAATCGCCGACTTACGGTACACAAAGTGAGAAAGAGATGAATTATGGCAGATCTGAAATTCATAATTCAGGAAAAGCTGGGTGGCAACTTCTGTGGGAGCTGGGGTACACTGAGGTTTTACTAATAAGTGACTGAAAAGTATTTTTAATACCCAGCTCTCCCTGGCTCCTGAAAAACAAATCTCCATAGTTATATATTATGGGATATAGCTTACTTGGTAGATTTCCATGCAGCACTCTAGGAAAGCTGGGTGGATCTGTAATAGTGGCCCTCACTCTCCAAGACAGACATAAAAGATTTGGTTAAAAAATTCTATCTATTTCTAACATCTTTTATAAGACTCTTTAAAAGGGTACCCCAGTGGAAAACTTTTTTTTTTTTTCCCCCCAAAATCAACTGGTTCCAGTAAGTTAAACAGATTTGTAAATGACTTCTATTAAAATGATTTAATCCTTCCAGTACTTAGCTGCTGTATGCTACAGGGGAAGTTGAGTTGAGTTGTTATTTCCTGTCTGACAACAGTGCTCTCTGCTGACACCTCTGTCCATGTCAGGAACTGTGCAAAGTAGGAGCAAATCCCCATAGCAAACCTCTCCTGCTCCAGACAGTTCTTAAAATGGACAGAGGTGGCAGCAGAGAGCAATGTGGACAAGACAAAAAAGAACTACACAACTTCCTCTGGAGCATACAGCAGCTGATAAATACTAGAAGGATTAGGATTTTTTAATAGAAGTAATTTACAAATCTGTTTAACTTTCTGGCACCAGTTGATAAGAAAAAAAAAATAGTTTTCCACTATAAGGGAATCTGTCAGCTGCAATTCACATTCCAATCTGTTAACACTTTTAGATGCTGTTAGTATAAGGAGACACATGGTGCTCCTGTGCAATTCTCCTGTGCAAAAGTGTCAAAGAGACATTTTCAAAGCCACTGCAGTGCTGAGGACTTGAACGCCTCCTCCCTCCCCTTTCCCTGCTTGATTGACAGTCAGCTGGAAGCCAAGCCCTTTTTCCAAATCTCACTGCTGCTCTATGCATACAAATTGTGCACAGGTCGTGTAAGATTTGGAAACAGGGCTCGGCTTCCAGTTGACTGTTAATCAAGTAGGGACAGGTATGGAAGGGGGAGAGAGAACACGTTTCAGTACTCAGCACTAGAAATACCCATTTTTATACTTTGCACAGGAGAAAAAAAAAATTTTTCTACATTATGGAGGCACAGACATATAAAAGACACCATGGGGGGAGATTTATCAAAACTTGTCCAGAGGAAACATTTTTATCGATCCTAAAATAACAGGCTTTACACTGCTGGAGACAACCGGCAGTGTGAACGTAGCCATAACAGGGAAACTGCACTATATAGATAATGAATGATATTTAGACAAATATGTAATAGCCTGGGGGGGGGTGTAGGGTATGGGGAGTGTAGCTGTGCGGTAAATAAAGGGTGCTTGTTAACCCTTGCTATTCGTGACGCCAGAGTGAGGGCTCCTCAATAAAGCTTTTCCTACCACCGTCCTTCCCAGGAACGATAGGGAGGTAGATGATAATAGCTTTGAGGTAGATAATAATGTATTGTCCACAACCGGAGAGTTTTCTGAAACAGTGTTAACTTTTACTGAAGGTTTTCTGCAAGCTTCATTAACATAACAGTCTCTAAGCATAACAACAGCTTTCCTTGGAGATTGACAAAGGTTGGGACTTTAGCATTTAGAGTCTTTTAGTACTATGCGTTGTTCCACTGGATTTAGGGGAATTAGTTGCGGTCCAGTAGTCACGGTAGCATTAGCAGGAATTAGAGTAAAACTCACGGTTTTGGTTCTGCTGAGGCCGGAAGTTTTGAGGCCTAGCGTGTCTTTGAAAGTTGCGTAGCACCGTCCTGTTAGTCCGGCATCCACGAGAGCAGCAACCCAAGAGAGCGATAATTGGATGCAGCTCCCTTATATGGGCAGGGGCTGGACTAAAGCTAATTGGTTCATACTGATGTCAATCACCATTACAGAGATTTGTGGGTAACACGTGACCCAAGGACCTCCTAAGGTCCTACAACATACCATAGAGGTTACTAGCATGGTGACATGACCGAAGGTTCTGCGACGCTGAACAAGGTAAGTACTTTACATTTCTATAAAATATAGATATAATTATTAATATCTACATTTATTAACATTACAGTTATACTTAAGGAGAGGCGACTAGGGGCTGTCCCACCTGAGGAACCCTACCTGAACGTAGTTACTCTGACTTTGGGGACCTCTACACTAGGTACTGGATGCAATACGGTACCGGGACACCTCAATTACTTAGGTTGGGGAGAAGGAAAGGATGAGCTATGGGTTTAGTTCTCCGGAGTGCCCCTTTAATGATCCCGTATGGTGAATGGAGTAAACGTTAAAAATAAGTCAGAAATTGCTGCTTTTCGGCCACATCACATCCCAGAAAAATGAAATGAAATAAAAAAGTCACATACACAAAAGTGGTACCAATAAAAGCTATTGATCACGCCGCAAAAAATGAGCCCTCATACAGCCCTGTATACGGAAAAACGAGGCAGTAACAGGGGTCAGTAGGACAATAATAGTAAAGCGTGTAAACATGGGTATCATTTTAATTGTTTTGACCCACAGAATAAATAGAACATGTTATTTTTTACCATTAAGTGCACTGTGTAAAAATGAAACCCTACAAAAGTTGTAAAATTGCATTTGTTTTTGTTTTTTTCAATCTCCCCATGAAATAATGTTTTTTTTGTTGTGCCGTATAGCCTATGGTAAAATAAAAGGTGTTATTACTAAGTACAACTGTCAAGCAAGGAAGAGGAGCAGGAGAGGTTTGCTATGGGGATTTGCTCCTACTCTGGACAGTTCCTAAAATGGACAGAGGTGCCAGCAGAGAGCACTGTGGTCAGACAGAAAGGAATTTCAAAAAGAAAAGAACTTCCTGTGGAGCATACAACAACTGATAAGTACTGGAAGGATTAAGATTTTTTTATAGAAGTCATTTACAAATCTGTTTAACTTTCTGGCACCAGTTGATTTATAAAAAAATAAAATAAAATGTTTTCCAGGGGAGTACCCCTTTAAACACATTGCTAAACTGCGGCAGTTCACACTAAATGCGCAGGGTTTTTGGCTACGCAACACACTACTACAATCTGCAAACCAAATCTAGGACCATGTTCAGATATGTTATATCACAAAGTCCTAAAGGACATACAAAATCACCACATACAGTTTCTCACGTTGATATGTTAATGGCACTTAGTCCTCTCATTGCAGTATGTTAATGGCACTTAGTCCTCTCATTTTACCCCAAAACAATTGGAGTCACATAAATACAAATAAAATCAATCATGGCTTTTATTATTATTCACATACTATGTAAGTGGGATTTATTTAGAAAATGTGCCAATAATACAAGCCATTATACAGCACTACACCATATCAAGTACTTTACACACAGAGGGAACCAGGCTCCTTACATGACAGTGCGCTCAGCCTATCACCGGCCGAGGTGCGACATCGCTGTGGCCGGCAATACGCTGACTGCAGTGTGACGATCCGTGCACACGGAAGAAGGAAAAAGAGTGGACCGGAGGACCAAACAGCTATAATGGCGCAACGGGGGAACGAGGAAGGTGAGTTAAAGTTATTTTTTTTTTTTTTTGCAGCCCGGGCACAACGGGATGCAAATAATTTTGACTATACTACTCCTGTGTAATGTAAAAAATTATTTAACCCCCATTTGAAAAGCATATTTACTATAATCTTCCACCCATCATAATCTAGAAATTTTTGGAATAAAGTTCCTCTAAATGAAGACGCTGGTCCCCAAGTTTAGTATGAAGATTTTATTAGCGACGCATTTTGATTCCGGATGGGGATCTTCATCAGGCCTTCCGGGATCGAAACGTGTCGCTAATAAAATCTTCATACTAAACTTGGGGACCAGCGCCTTCATTTAGAGGAACTTTATTCCAATAATTTCTACATTGCACTTCCACCAGATAGACTGATGTCACCCCGGGAAGTTCCTCGTGGCAGCGTTGCATTTTTTTTATGCAAGTATAAATGCACAGTAACAGGCCCCGAATAGAATACTGTGCCCCTTGCTTCATGGACCCACTAAATGTATGGGACGGGCCTGAAAGGAGTATGATGGTCATACTATTCCCTTCATTTTACTACTAGTGTAAGAGAAGAGTATGAGAACCTTCATAAATGCCCACGGAATATATGTAATAGGGTTTAAAGGGGTACTCCGCTGCTCAGCATTTGAAACAAACTGTTCCAAATGCTGGAAACAGCAGCCTGTGACATCATAGCCCCGCCCCCTCATGATGTCACACCCCACCCCCTCAATGCAAGTCTATGGGAGGGGGCGTGACTGCCGTCACGCCCCCTCCCATAGACTTGCATTGAGGGGGCGGGGTGTGACATCATGAGAGGCGGGGCTATGACATCACAAGCTCCCGACACCGGTTCCAGTGTTTGGAACAGTTTGTTCCAAAAGCTGAGCAGCGGAGTACCCCTTTAACTCCATTGTGTGTGTCAGCATAGATATTTTTGACAGAACGGCAGAGAATACCCTGAACGTATTTACAAATTGTGCTGGGTATCAGCCGCTTTATCTGCTATACCTCAGGAATGCTGCTCAGGCTCAGCACTTGGATGTCATACAGAGTCTTCTGGACTGATGGAGAGTATTCTCCTTTGTCATATGGACCTGCAAATTTGTCAAGGATAATTTCTTTTATAGTTCTCCTAGAGAGAAAAAAAATTCATTAACCAGATATTCAATTTAGTAAATATCTATATTGTCATGGCTAGAGGATGCAGGCATAAGATCCCTAAAGATTATGTGACATAAGTGTTGTACTGCCGGGAACCATAGATTATACATTTCCTTCAAGTGTCTCAGTGTTCATTGCCCTGGGCGCTCCCTTTCTATCTTCTTCTATCTGACTGAGGAGCCTGTAACCTCCCAGGGTTAGAATCACTTGGTGAAACGAGGAGATGACTATTCACCATTGGGGTGGGAATTAGCATTTTATACATACGGTTGGCACTGTATTAGTGAGCCTTATAGCTGCCACTATACATCGTGGCCATCACTGTTTGAGGTGCTAAGACTTTATCTGCACCCTGTAGCTAACAGGCTCTCAAACAGAAACTCAGCACCCTCTCTAGGGAGCAGCATTGTGATATCCACCCTTGAACTCTTCCATCTTCAACAAGAAGCACCAATACTGGGCACTATGTAACATTAAAAACATAGACATCTAGCAGTATATTTTATACAGAATATTCTATAGTTAGGAAGATATAGGTTGTACTGCTCTCAGAAGGCTAGGCATGTAAGTGGTCCAAACTCACCTATATACTGTCACTCAACCCACAACCCAACAGTTCCAGCATGGGAGCACTAACTTTTCATTTACAAAATGAGAGGGCCACATTTCCTAGGCAATGCTGTTTAAACCTGGTTCCCAATGAGGTGCCCTTTATTTAAAGTGTACCTGTCGTCAACAAAAACTCTTTATATAATGTAGATAATACCATTATATGTATATTTGTAATATACATTGATTAAAAACTGTGTATATTTTTGTCCCTACAGCTATTGTCTTTGTGTCTCTGTGAGGAGTCCAAATACAGGAAGTGAGGGTGGACAAGCAGGGCTCTGTGCACTGAGGACAAGCAGGGCTCTGTACACCGAGGACAAGCAGGGCTCTGTACACCGAGGACAAGCAGGGTTCTGCACACCGAGGACAAGCAGGGCTCTGTACACCGAGGACAAGCAGGGCTCTGTACACTGAGGAAAAGCAGGGCTCGGTGCACTGAAGACAAGCAGGACTCTGTACACCGAGGACAAGCAGGGCTCTGTAAACAGAGGACAAGCAGGGCTCTGTACACCGAGGACAAGCAGGGCTCTGTACACTGAGGACAAGCAGGGCTCTGTAAACAGAGGACAAGCAGGGCTCTGTACACCGAGGACAAGCAGGGCTCTGTACACTGAGGACAAGCAGGGCTCTGTACACCGAGGACAAGCAGGGTTCTGTACACTGAGGACTAGCAGGGCCCTGTACACTGAGGACAAGCAGGGCCCTGTACACTGAGGACAAGCAGGGCCCTGTACACTGAGGACAAGCAGGGCTCTGTACACTGAGGACAAGCAGGGCTCTGTACACTGAGGACAAGCAGGGCCCTGTACACTGAGGACAAGCAGGGCTCTGTACACTGAGGACAAGCAGGGCTCTGTACATGGGCGGGGCGTGACATCATGAGGGGGTGGGGCTATAATGTCATAAGCTCCCCGCAGCGGCTCCAGCGTTCAGAACAGTGTTTTCCAAACACTGAGCAGCGGAGTACCCCTCTAAGCCACTAAAATATCATGTTAGCCTTTCAATGAAAATAACCATATGCTCTACCTGACCCTATCTCACTGGACACAAAGTCACTTACCAGGTGGAATCAAAGTTGACCCCTTTATAGTAGCCATACTTCCATTTGCAGTCGACTATGGTTGAGAAGCAACGATCTCTTACTTCCGGGAGTGTTGTATATCGGTCTTTTAGAAAACCCTCAAATCCAGACTGTGTTGTCTTCAGAACTCTGATATCTTTTATCCCACCATGAAGAACAGGCTGACCTGCAGAGAAGATACATATTCTAGGATACAGGCATAAGGGCAGATGTATCAAAATCAATCTGTGCAGAGAAATATTGGTGCAGTTGCCTGAAGCATCCAATAAGATAACTTCTTAATTTTTAAAAAGACCTCTGAGAAATTGAAAGAAGCAATAAATAATAAATTCCCCCCACAGACCCTACAACACAGAGATCCACAGGACCTCACTCTAATTGGGAGACATTTATCAATGTTGGTGTAAGGTAGTAAAGATTTTACCCGTTTGCTTCGTGTATTGTTTTCACAGTTGCTCAAAATTTACCAAAAAGGTGCACAGGACTTGATAAATATTTGCGCAATTATAGAAACCAGTGAACTGCAGAGATTTAAAGAGGCACTGTCATTGTGAAAAACTTTTCATATTTTGTAGTACTACTGATAAGAAGACTTTTAATATACATTTATTAAAAAATGTTTACATTTTACTAACAAAATCCAAAATGAAAATAGGGGTCATGTATTTTTATGCAGACAGACTACTCTGTATTTTGCAGCATACTGGATACCGGCCGTAAAGCGAGTTGGTATCCAGTATAGGAGATCACCACTGCACCACTACAGCCTCCAAATGTTCCTAAACTACAATTCCCATGATGGGAGTTGTAGTTTTACAACAGCTGGGGCTGTTGGAGCCAAAGCCATAAATGGATTTAAATGGAATGGGAAATATAAAAGAAGGACGTGTACTTCTCCTTCCTCATGGATCCACTTCTGGCTTTGGCTCAAAAACTGAAGTGGCAGTTTTCCAAATATGCCAGAAAAATAAAACCTGTGCAGAAACCAACCTAGCCTACTAAGACTACTACTATACGTACTATTTCAGCACATACCTCCTCGCTGCTGTTCTGCTTGACAGTAGTGAACTCCCTCCGATGAATGGATAAATGCATGAACATGCTGGACTCCATTCTGAAACCAAGACAGGTAAATTGCAAAATGTCATTTTTCATCTTTTTCTCTGACTAAGCCCCAGGTCCTGGAGTTTGAATACATTTAGATAAATGTATAATCTATGTCCCTGTAGGAGACTGCTGGAAGGATAGAGGCAAAAGGTGGACATTCCTAAAAGCTGTTGTCTTTTGGACATCTTTTTATGATCATAATCTGGTCAATTTAGGGTTGCCACCTGGCTGGTATTTTACCAGCAGAGCCGGTATTTTGGCCACCCTGCCGGTATTTTTATATTAAAAGTACCGGCAATGCAATAGCCGGTATTTATCCAACCAATCCTCCAACTCCCACATTGTTGCACCATATACTATATCAGTGTTTCCCAACCAGAGTGCCTCCAGCTGTTGCAAAACTACAACTCCCAGCATGCCCGGACAGCCAACGGCTGTCCGGACATGCTGGGAGTTGTTGTTTTGCAACAGCTGGAGGCCCCCCTGGTTGGGAAACACTGACCTATACTATATAGTCCAACATGCTGGGAGTTGTAGTTTTCCTTTGGGGCAGCTGTTGAGCCACAGGCTATATCAGGGCATGCTGGGAGTTGTAGTTAGTAACTAATTGCAACTCCAAAATTTAATAAAAAGGGCAATCAAAAAGTCACATCAAAACAAAAAATGGTACTGTTAAAAACTACAGATCGGGGCGCAAAAAATGATCCCTGATACAGGCCCGTATAAGGAGAAATAAAAAAATTACAGGGTCAGAATAGGACAAAATTACCCCCGCATATGTGTATCCTGTGATGTTATGCATATATAATTAATTATGCAAATTAGCATGGCCGGTATTTTTTTTTTTTTGCAAGAAAGGTGGCAACCCTAGGTGGACTGTAGGCATAGTATGTAATGGGGGCATAATGGTAATGGTAGGCATGTCAAGCACTCAGGGGATGAAGCTAATGCTAGGTATGGTAAGTAATGAGGGCATAATGAGGGGTATGGTAAGTAATGGGGGCATAATGATGGGTTTGGTAAGTAATGGGGGCATAATGAGGGGTATCGTAAGTAAAGGGGGCATAATGATGGGTTTGGTAAGTAGTGGGGGCATAATGAGGGGTATCGTAAGTAATGGGGGCATAATGATGGGCTTAGTAAGTAATGGGGGCATAATGATGGGTATGGTAAGTAATGAGGTCATAATGATGGGTTTGGTAAGTAATGGGGGCATAATGATGGGTATGGTAAGTAATGAGGTCATAATGATGGGTTTGGTAAGTAATGGGGGCATAATGATGGGTATGGTAAGTAATGAGGTCATAATGATAGGTATGGTAAGTAATGAGGTCATAATGATAGGTATGGTAAGTAATTGGGGCATAATGATGGCTATGGTAAGTAATGGGGGCATAATGATGGGTATGGTAAGTAATGAGGTCATAATGATGGATTTTGTAAGTAATGGGGGCATAATGTTGGGTTTGGTAAGTAATGGGGGCATAATGATGGGTATGGTAAGTAATGAGGTCATAATGATGGGTATGGTAAGTAATGAGGTCATAATGATGGGTATGGTAAGTAATGAGGTCATAATGATGGGTATGATAAGTAATGGGGGCATAATGATGGGTATGGTAAGTAATGGGGGCATAATGATGGGCATGGTAAGTAATGAGGTCATAATGATGGGTATGGTAAGTAATGGAGGCATAATGATGGGTATGGTAACTAATGGGGGCATAATGATGGGTATGGTAAGTAATGAGGTCATAATGATGGGTATGGTAAGTAATGAGGTCATTATGATGGGTATGGTAAGTAATGGGGGCATAATGATGGGTATGGTAAGTAATGAGGTCATAATGATGGGTATGGTAAGTAATGGGGGCATAATGATGGGTATGGTAAGTAATGGGGGCATAATGATGGGTATGGTAAGTAATGGGGGCATAATGATGGGTTTGGTAAGTAATGCGGGCATAATAATGGGTATGGTAAGTAATGGGGGCATATTGGTAATGGTAGGCATCAAAGTAACTACAAATACCTTTTCAAAGCGTCTCCATGGAACTTCTTCGATATATACTTTTGCTTGTGTAACATGGCTGAATGATGTGAGGAAGTGATTACAAATTTCTAGCGAGAAATCTTCAATGGTTATTATCTATAGAAGAAAATGTAAAATAAAATACATTAAAAGGAGAGCTGCACATAAGTCTTTCTGTCAAAAGCAAAAAAAAATAAATAAATAAATAAATAGTAAAAAAATAAAACTTAGGCTCCAATAATCTCCATATGGTAAGAAGTATAGATGCTGAATACAGTGGATGCCACCAGAGTGAAATAGCATATATTTAAAGTGGTACTGACATTTAAAGGGATTATCCAGGAAAAAACTTTTTTCTATATATCAACTGACTCCAGAAAGTTAAACAAATTTGTAAATTACTTCTATTAAAAAATCTTAATCCTTTCAGTACTTATGAGCTGCTGAAGTTGACTTGCCAGACAGAAAAGAACAACTCAACTTCCGAAGCTGATAATTATTGGTGTCACGATGCCGGCTGGCAGGTAGTGGATCCTCTGTGCCAGAGAGGGATTGGCGTGGACCGTGCTAGTGGACCGGTTCTAAGCCACTACTGGTTTTCACCAGAGCCCGCCGCAAAGCGGGATGGTCTTGCTGCGGCGGTAGTGACCAGGTCGTATCCACTAGCAACGGCTCACCTCTCTGGCTGCTGAAGATAGGCGCGGTACAAGGGAGTAGGCAGAAGCAAGGTCGGACGTAGCAGAAGGTCGGGGCAGGCAGCAAGGATCGTAGTCAGGGGCAACGGCAGAAGGTCTGGAAACACAGGCAAGGAACACACAAGGAACGCTTTCACTGGCACTAAGGCAACAAGATCCGGCAAGGGAGTGCAAGGGAAGTGAGGTAATATAGGGAAGTGCACAGGTGATTACCCTAATAGGAACCACTGCGCCAATCAGCGGCGCAGTGGCCCTTTAAATCGCAGAGACCCGGCGCGCGCGCGCCCTAGGGAGCGGGGCCGCGCGCGCCGGGACAGAACAGACGGGGAGCGAGTCAGGTAGGGGAGCCGGGGTGCGCATCGCGAGCGGGCGCTACCCGCATCGCGAATCGCATCCCGGCTGGCAGCGGGATCGCAGCGCCCCGGGTCAGAGGACGTGACCGGAGCGCTGCAGCGGAGAGAGTGAAGCGAGCGCTCCGGGGAGGAGCGGGGACCCGGAGCGCTCGGCGTAACAGTACCCCCCCCCTTGGGTCTCCCCCTCTTCTTGGAGCCTGAGAACCTGAGGAGCAGACTTTTGTCAAGGATGTTGTCCTCAGGTTCCCAGGATCTCTCTTCAGGACCACAACCCTCCCAGTCCACTAAAAAAAAATTTTTCCCTCTGACCTTTTTGGCAGCCAAAATTTCCTTGACCGAGAAGACGTCCGAGGAGCCGGAAACAGGAGTGGGAGGAACAGATTTGGGAGAAAAACGGTTGAGGATGAGTGGTTTGAGAAGAGAGACGTGAAAGGCATTAGGGATACGAAGAGAAGGAGGAAGAAGAAGTTTATAAGAGACAGGATTAATTTGACACAAAATTTTGAAAGGACCAAGATAGCGTGGTCCCAACTTGTAGCTAGGGACACGGAAGCGGACATATTTAGCGGAGAGCCATACCTTGTCTCCAGGGGAAAAAACGGGGGGAGCTCTTCTTTTCTTATCCGCGAACCTCTTCATGCGTGAAGAAGCCTGTAAGAGAGAATTTTGGGTCTCTCTCCATATAATGGAAAGGTCACGAGAAATTTCATCCACAGCGGGCAGACCAGAGGGCAAGGGGGTAGGGAGGGGGGGAAGAGGGTGACGGCCGTACACCACGAAAAATGGGGATTTGGAGGAAGATTCAGAGACCCTGAAGTTATACGAGAATTCGGCCCATGGAAGGAGATCTGCCCAGTCATCCTGGCGGGAGGAAACAAAATGTCGCAAATAATCACCCAAGATCTGGTTAATTCTTTCTACTTGTCCATTGGACTGGGGATGATATGCAGAGGAAAAATTTAATTTAATCTTGAGTTGTTTACAGAGAGCCCTCCAGAATTTAGACACGAATTGGACACCTCTATCCGAGACAATCTGCGTAGGCAACCCGTGAAGACGAAAAATGTGTACAAAAAATTGTTTAGCCAACTGAGGCGCAGAAGGAAGACCAGGAAGAGGGATGAAATGTGCCATTTTGGAGAATCGATCAACGACCACCCAAATAACAGTGTTGCCACGGGAAGGGGGTAAATCAGTAATAAAATCCATACCAATCAGAGACCAAGGCTGTTCGGGGACAGGCAGAGGATGAAGAAAACCAGCGGGCTTCTGGCGAGGAGTCTTATCCCGGGCACAGATAGTGCAGGCTCGCACAAAGTCCCCAACATCCGTCTCCAGAGTCGGCCACCAATAGAAGCGGGAGATGAGTTGCACAGATTTCTTGATGCCCGCATGACCTGCGAGATGGGAGGAGTGACCCCATTTGAGGATACCGAGGCGTTGGCGTGGAGAAACAAAGGTCTTTCCTGGAGGAATCTGCCTGATGGAGGCAGGAGAAGTGGAGATCAGGCAGTCAGGTGGAATGATGTGTTGCGGAGGGAGATCAACTTCAGAGGCATCCGAGGAACGAGAGAGAGCATCGGCCCTAATGTTCTTATCGGCAGGACGAAAGTGAATCTCAAAATTAAATCGGGCAAAGAACAGAGACCACCGGGCCTGGCGAGGATTCAGCCGTTGGGCAGACTGGAGGTAGGAGAGGTTCTTGTGGTCGGTGTAGATAATAACAGGAAATCTTGAACCCTCCAGCAGATGCCTCCATTCCTCAAGTGCTAATTTAATGGCTAGAAGCTCTCGATCCCCGATGGAGTAGTTCCTCTCCGCTGGAGAGAAGGTCCTAGAGAAAAAACCACAAGTGACAGCATGCCCGGAAGAATTTTTTTGTAGAAGAACAGCTCCAGCTCCCACTGAGGAGGCATCAACCTCCAATAGGAAGGGTTTGGAAGGGTCAGGTCTGGAGAGCACGGGAGCCGAAGAAAAGGCAGACTTGAGTCGTTTAAAGGCGTCTTCTGCTTGAGGAGGCCAGGACTTGGGATCAGCATTTTTTTTGGTTAAAGCCACGATAGGAGCCACAATGGTAGAAAAATGTGGAATAAATTGCCTGTAATAATTGGCGAACCCCAAAAAGCGTTGGATAGCACGGAGTCCGGAGGGGCGTGGCCAATCTAAGACGGCAGAGAGTTTGTCTGGATCCATCTGTAGTCCCTGGCCAGAGACCAAATATCCTAGAAAAGGAAGAGATTGGCATTCAAACAGACATTTCTCAATTTTGGCATAGAGTTGGTTGTCACGAAGTCTCTGAAGAACCATACGGACATGCTGGCGGTGTTCTTCTAGATTGGCAGAAAAAATTAGGATATCGTCCAAATATACAACAACACAGGAGTATAACAGATCACGAAAAATTTCATTGACAAAGTCTTGGAAGACGGCAGGGGCATTGCACAGTCCAAAGGGCATGACCAGATACTCAAAGTGTCCATCTCTGGTGTTAAATGCCGTTTTCCACTCGTCCCCCTCTCTGATGCGGATGAGGTTATAAGCGCCTCTTAAGTCCAATTTAGTGAAGATGTGGGCACCTTGGAGGCGATCAAAGAGTTCAGAGATGAGGGGTAAGGGGTAGCGGTTCTTAACCGTGATTTTATTAAGACCGCGGTAGTCAATGCAAGGACGTAGGGAGCCATCTTTTTTGGACACAAAGAAAAATCCGGCTCCGGCAGGAGAGGAGGATTTACGGATAAAGCCCTTTTTTAGATTCTCCTGGACGTATTCGGACATGGCAAGAGTCTCTGGGGCAGAGAGAGGATAAATTCTGCCCCGGGGTGGAGTAGTGCCCGGGAGGAGGTCGATAGGGCAATCATAAGGCCTGTGAGGAGGTAGAGTCTCAGCTTGTTTTTTGCAGAAAACATCCGCGAAGTCCATATAGGCCTTAGGGAGACCGGTTACTGGAGGAACCACAGAGTTACGGCAAGGGTTACTGGGAACCGGTTTTAGACAGTTCTTGGAACAAGAGGACCCCCAACTCTTGATCTCCCCAGTGGACCAATCCAGGGTTGGGGAATGAAGTTGAAGCCAGGGAAGTCCAAGGAGAATTTCTGAGGTGCAATTGGGGAGGACCAAAAGTTCAATCCTCTCATGATGAGATCCGATGCTCATAAGAAGGGGCTCCGTGCGGAAACGTATGGTACAGTCCAATCTTTCATTATTTACACAATTGATGTAGAGGGGTCTGGCGAGACTGGTCACCGGGATGTTGAACCTGTTGACGAGAGAGGCCAAAATAAAATTTCCTGCAGATCCAGAGTCCAAGAAGGCCACAGCAGGGAAGGAGAAGGCAGAGGCAGACATCCGCACAGGCACTGTAAGACGTGGAGAAGCAGAGTAGACATCAAGGACTGTCTCACCTTTGTGCGGAGTCAGCGTACGTCTTTCCAGGCGGGGAGGACGGATAGGACAATCCCTCAGGAAGTGTTCGGTACTAGCACAGTACAGGCAGAGGTTCTCCATACGGCGGCGTGTCCTCTCTTGAGGTGTCAGGCGAGACCGGTCGACCTGCATAGCCTCCACGGCGGAAGGCACAAGAACAGATTGCAGGGGACCAGAGGAGAGAGGAGCCGAGGAGGAGAAACGCCTCGTGCGAACAGAGTCCATATCTTGGCGGAGTTCCTGACGCCTTTCGGAAAAACGCATGTCAATGCGAGTGGCTAGGTGAATAAGTTCATGTAGATTAGCAGGAATTTCTCGTGCGGCCAGAACATCTTTAATGTTGCTGGATAGGCCTTTTTTGAAGGTCGCGCAGAGGGCCTCATTATTCCAGGACAATTCTGAAGCAAGAGTACGGAATTGTACGGCATACTCGCCAACGGAAGAATTACCCTGGACCAGGTTCAACAGGGCAGTCTCAGCAGAAGAGGCTCGGGCAGGTTCCTCAAAGACACTTCGGATTTCAGAGAAGAAGGAGTGTACAGAGGCAGTGACGGGGTCATTGCGGTCCCAGAGCGGTGTGGCCCATGACAGGGCTTTTCCGGACAGAAGGCTGACTACGAAAGCCACCTTAGACCTTTCAGTGGGAAACAGGTCCGACATCATCTCCAGATGCAAGGAACATTGGGAAAGAAAGCCACGGCAAAACTTAGAGTCCCCATCAAATTTATCCGGCAAGGATAGGCGTAGCCCAGGAGCGGCCACTCGCTGCGGAGGAGGTGCAGGAGCTGGCGGCGGAGATGACTGCTGAAGCTGTGGTAGTAACTGTTGTAGCATAACGGTCAGTTGAGACAGCTGTTGGCCTTGTTGCGCTATCTGTTGTGACTGCTGGGCGACCACCGTGGTGAGGTCAGCGACAACTGGCAGAGGAACTTCAGCGGGATCCTGTGCCGGATCTACTGTCACGATGCCGGCTGGCAGGTAGTGGATCCTCTGTGCCAGAGAGGGATTGGCGTGGACCGTGCTAGTGGACCGATTCTAAGCCACTACTGGTTTTCACCAGAGCCCGCCGCAAAGCGGGATGGTCTTGCTGCGGCGGTAGTGACCAGGTCGTATCCACTAGCAACGGCTCACCTCTCTGGCTGCTGAAGATAGGCGCGGTACAAGGGAGTAGGCAGAAGCAAGGTCGGACGTAGCAGAAGGTCGGGGCAGGCAGCAAGGATCGTAGTCAGGGGCAACGGCAGAAGGTCTGGAAACACAGGCAAGGAACACACAAGGAACGCTTTCACTGGCACTAAGGCAACAAGATCCGGCAAGGGAGTGCAAGGGAAGTGAGGTAATATAGGGAAGTGCACAGGTGATTACCCTAATAGGAACCACTGCGCCAATCAGCGGCGCAGTGGCCCTTTAAATCGCAGAGACCCGGCGCGCGCGCGCCCTAGGGAGCGGGGCCGCGCGCGCCGGGACAGAACAGACGGGGAGCGAGTCAGGTAGGGGAGCCGGGGTGCGCATCGCGAGCGGGCGCTACCCGCATCGCGAATCGCATCCCGGCTGGCAGCGGGATCGCAGCGCCCCGGGTCAGAGGACGTGACCGGAGCGCTGCAGCGGAGAGAGTGAAGCGAGCGCTCCGGGGAGGAGCGGGGACCCGGAGCGCTCGGCGTAACAATTGGAAGGTTAAGATTTTTTAATAGAAGTAATTTACATATCTGTTTAACTTTCTGGAGCCAGCTGATATATAAAAAAAAAAAAAATTCCCCCTGGAATACCCCTTTAAATACATTTTGACATGTCGCACGGGCAAAAGGTGTGGTCAGTCATTGTTTTGGTGCGGATCTCTATATCTAGACAGGAGAGGGGTGTCCATATGTAGTGGAGTTCAGCCCCTGATCCTTTCTGACTGTTGCACGTGACCTGCCAGCATAGCACAGGGGGAATGGCAATCCCAAAGCACGAATTGTCACCGCAGAACAAACGCCAGAGATCCGGAATTCAAAGAAAGGCTTCAAGTTTTATTTCCACACCATAGTGTATACATGTGCAACGTTTCGCCTATGTGCCTTTGTCAAGCAAAACAAGTAATGGGATGGAGTAATAAGTGGATAAAAATATGACTTTATTAATAATTCATTACATATTAAAAACAAGAAAAGACATCATACAGAGGGAGAAAACAACTTGTGGTGGAAAAGAGGGCGTCACTCCAGAAAGTCCACAATGTAAACTATAGTATTAAATACATTTCATACGTTGTACTACTGCTCATTCTATTGCACAATCCCACAGTTCATATATACATATGTAAGACACCCCTGTAATAAATGTATTATTTTGCAATTGCATTGCTGTAAATTGTAATATCGGCGCTGCGCCAGTGGAGCCTCCGGCCAATCACCGCCTGTGGGCGGGTGGTTTCCTTGATGCTCCACTGATGCAGCGCCGACGTCATACCGAATGTGCGCATGCGCCGGGGTGCCCGTACTTCGCTCTTCCGGCGCTGTATCCTATCCGGCCGGTCATGTGATGCGGTCATGGGACCGCTATCATGGCCGCGCCGGGGACGTGGCGACCGGAAGTAGCGGAGCCTGCGGGTCCCGGCGTCATGCGCCGATAGAAAGGTATGTCTTACCTGGCAATTTATGACGTGGATGTATGTTATTGGACGGGGACCATATAAAAAGCAGCTCCTGCTGAGAGGACGCCACCCCCAGGACGAAGGACAACCCGAAACGTACGTTGGGGTGGCGTCTCTCCAGCGGTCCCTCTTGTATTTGCACTTTGATTCTATTTATTGGTATGTATACTGTCTCTAGGCACTTTACAGTTGTTGAGGTTTTTCCTCTATGGGATTGTGCAATAGAATGAGCAGTAGTACAACGTATGAAATGTATTTAATACTATAGTTTACATTGTGGACTTTCTGGAGTGACGCCCTCTTTTCCACCACAAGTTGTTTTCTCCCTCTGTATGATGTCTTTTCTTGTTTTTAATATGTAATGAATTATTAATAAAGTCATATTTTTATCCACTTATTATTCCATCCCATTCCTTTGTATTTGTTCTTAGTATAAGGAGTGTATAGTAGGGCCATATGTAACAACACTATATATATAGGTATCATAGATCCCTAATTATAATAATATATAATATTTTGTGCCATAATTTTGGTTATAACAAGTAGTACAATAAAGCTTACTTAAAGGGGTACTCCACTGGCCAACGTTCGGAAGATTTAGTTCCGAACGCTGTGTGCGAACTGCAGGGGTCGGCCACGCCCCCTCAATGCAAGTCTATGGGAGGGGGCGTGACCGACCCCCGCAGCGCGCACACAGCGTTCGGAACAAAATGTTCCGAATGCTGGTCAGTGGAGTACCCCTTTAAGTAAGCTTTATTGTACTACTTGTTATGCTTGACAAAGGCACATAGCCGAAACATTGCACATGTATACGCTATGATGTGGAAATATAACTTGAAGCCTTTCTTTGAATTTGGGATATCTGGCGTTTGTTCTGCTGTGACAATTCGTGCTTTGGGAGAAGGGTGTGTTACAGCTTTGCTCCCCGATCCTGCACTTACTCGGACTCACTGCAGGAGATGGGCTCCATTGTAAAAGTGACATGTGCGTCTCCTGGCTATATCTAACAATAAGTGGGGGTCTCAGCACTGAGACCCTGACCAATAAAAAGTTTTGACATGACTGGCAGACATTTCAAATGTTTTTAAATGACAGCAAAAATAAAACATAATAATAATAATAAATATATGGCAAAGAAAAACAGGCGTCAAGATGCTGATAGTACGGCTCCCATCTCGGGCTGCTCACTTCGGCATGGAAGACAAAGATAGCGTGGGGCGCTCAGAGGCGACTGCCGGCGGTTTCACGCATACAGGTGCGCTTCTTCCGGCCTTGAGGCCGGAAGAAGCGCACCTGTATGCGTGAAACCGCTGGTCTTGAGGCCGGAAGAAGCGCACCTGTATGCGTGAAACCGCCGGCCTTGAGGCCGGAAGAAGAAGCGCACCTGTATGCATGAAACTGCTGGCCTTGAGGCCGGAAGAAGCACACCTGTATGCGTGAAACCGCCGGCCTTGAGGCCGGAAGAAGCGCACCTGTATGCGTGAAACCGCTGGTCTTGAGGCCGGAAGAAGCGCACCTGTATGCGTGAGGCCGGAAGAAGAAGCGTACCTGTATGCGTGAAACCGCTGGCCTTGAGGCCGGAAGAAGCGCACCTGTATCCGTGAAACCGCCGGCAGTCGCCTCTGAGCGCCCCACGCTATCTTTGTCTTCTATGCCAGAGTGACCAGTCCGAGATGAGAGCCGTACTATCAGCATCTTGACGGTGAGTGCAGGACGCCTGTTTTTCTTTGCCACATATTTATTATTATTATTATTATTATGTTTTATTTTTGCTGTCATTTAAAAACATTTGAAATGTCTGCGCCCCTGTATGCGTGAAACCGCCGGCCTTGAGGCCAGAAGAAGCGCACCTGTATGCGTGAAACCGCCGGCCTTGAGGCCAGAAGAAGCGCACCTGTATGCGTGAAACCGCCAGCCTTGAGGCCGGAAGAAGCGCACCTGTATGCGTGAAATCACCGGCAGTTGCCTCTGAGCGCCCCACGCTATCTTTGTCTTCCATCCCAGAGTGAGCAGCCAGAGATGGGAGCCGTACTATCAGCATCTTGACGGTGAGTGCAGGACGCCTGTTTTTTTTGTCACATATTTATTATTATTATGTTTTATTTTTGCTGTCATTTAAAAACATTTGAAATGTCTGCGCACCTGTATGCATGAAACCGCCGGCCTTGAGGCCGGAAGAAGCGCACCTGTATGCGTGAAACCGCCGGCAGTCGCCTCTGAGCGCCCCACGCTATCTTTGTCTTCCATGCTGGAGTGAGCAGCCCGTACTATCAGCATCTTGACGGTGAGTGCAGGACGCCTGTTTTTCTTTGCCATATATATTTGTATTTACTGGGTTTCCCATTGTCTGTACTATCCATCTCGAGGAGCTGTGTATATAGGTACCGGTGCCACTATTCCTTTTTCTTATTGTATGATAATAATAATAATAATAATAATAATTACCCCTTTTAGTTTGGCCAAGGCATAGACAGTATTTTTTATTGTATCTGTGGGAATGATGTCGCCATTATCCCCTTCCAGGTAATCCTTCTTTGACTTTAGGGTGAGTTGAACAGAGGCCTCAATCTCCTTTATAAAATGCTGCTTGCCTTCTCTCTTGATCTGGAGAACTTTAACTGCGTCCTTTCCATAACCTGTACGTGAAAATTCCACACCTGAGTCCTGAAATAGAAACAATATATTAGAATTAAAAAAAAAAAAAAATAAATTACTAAAGTACTATTGCACTATATGGATTTTGTATAAGGAAGACAATCAATCCATACATCCTATTAAGTCATAGGGACATCTGCTCAGAAACCCCCTATCTGAACCAGTGTGGGGAACAGCTCTGCTTAATTTAACAAACAGCGCCACACCTGTCCATTGGTTGTATCTGGTATTGCAGTTTAGCTCAATTGAAGTGAATGGGTCTGAGCTGCAATATGAAATACAACCTGTGGACAGGTGTGGTGCTGTTTCTAAAAGAAAGCTGCCATGTTTTTCTAAGCTTGGACAACTCCCTTTTAAAAAGAAATGCAGCCAATCTGATGATTTCATATGTCATAGATATATGTGGGATTATGTTTACATCTCACTTTTACTATGCATTCAATGTATGTATTGGGGAGCACACCCATAGGCTATAAAGGGTTACCCCAACATACAGTGTTATGTCCTATATATATATATATATATACGATTGAACCAATCCACACTGACCGATTAGTGACATCATACAGACACCACCAATACTATAGAATAAATGATTAAAGAACACTTTAGGCTAGGTTACACTGTGTAAGTGCTCCCATTAGTCGTATCCATTGCCAATGCCATCCTGATGAAGACATATACTGTAAAAAGGATTTTAAAGGGGTACTCCGTCCCTAGACCTCTTATCCCCTATCCAAAGGATAGGGGATAATATGTTTGATATTCACATGACGAAGAAAAATGAAAGCCGGCCACTCACCATTTCTTGTCTTCAAGCTTCTTTATTTATCCAAAAAGATACTCACATAACATGCTGGGGAGAGAGACTTACATCGGGAGGGGGGGGGGTCTACAGATAGGCATGAAGTGCTTCTTCAGGCCGTACAACCTTATCTGAATCAGTGCATCATGTATACAGGTAAGGACTACAGGTGATCACTCACTTCTGGCTACACCCACACACGTGATGTTCAACGTCATTGCTATGTCTGTTCTGTCATTTAGCCCTAGAGGGCCTGTTGTATTGGATCTGATTATCCAGTGCAGCTCCCTTTAGAGGAGTTTTTTTTTCCGTGCGTTCTCCTGCCATTGCTTCTACTTTTTCAAGTCCCGCAAACCGCAGGACCTCTGAGTTATTTTCATGCGATTCTCTTACGTGGGATAAAAGACGGGGAGCGCCCTGCTTGCCAGTACTTATAGAATAAAAATGTTCCCTAATCCGCACAAACAATTGTCGTCCCATCTTCCCCACGTTAATAAAAGTCGCATGGGCAGAAAATAGCATACACTATATTTTTCGAGCGACACGTTATTAACTCATTTACTGTATGGGGAATCGGACCTATCCTCAGGTATTTGGTTGCCATATTATAATTGCATAAATTGCAATTCCTGCATTTTAGATTTCCTTTAGGTATAAGGTCCGAATACATAAAACGAGCATCTGGTGATCAGTCCCAAAGTTTCTTCACTAAGCTTGAAAATAAAATAGTGACGCTTCAATAAGAAGCGTGATCAATTCATAAGGGACAAAAAAGACTACGATGCCGACCAAGTCTTTTCATGGCACAATAAATCTTATATGCCTGGATCTATCACTTTAAAAGGAAATAAAAATAAGAAGCGGAATCAAAAAGCAAAGCTGGAGAAACCAGTAGCAACAAACATCGCTTAAAGCCTTACTTAGAACAAAGGAGTCAGATACACATGAGCAGCAGTGGATGATTCATGAAGAGCCTCCATCAGTCCCTTAAGAGAGAGAAAAAGAAGCATGAGACGAAGTAGAAAGAAAAAGCAATGAACAAGAAATACCCCAACGAGCAAAGAACAAGAAATACCTCAACAAGCAAAGAACAAGAAATACCCCAACGAGAAAAGAACAAGAAATACCCCAACGAGCAAAGAACAAGAAATACCCCAACGAGAAAAGAACAAGAAATACCCCAATGAGCAAAGAACAAGAAATACCCCAACAAGAAAAGAACAAGAAATACCCCAACGAGAAAAGAACAAGAAATACCCCAACGAGAAAAGAACAAGAAATACCCCAAAGAGCAAAGAACAAGAAATACCCCAACGAGCAAAGAACAAGAAATACCCCAAAGAGCAAAGAACAAGAAATACCCCAACGAGCAAAGAACAAGAAATACCCCAAAGAGCAAAGAACAAGAAATACCCCAATGAGCAAAGAACAAGAAATACCCCAACGAGCAAAGAACAAGAAATACCCCAACGAGCAAAGAACAAGAAATACCCCAACGAGGACAGAAAAAAAGAAAAGTAACCACCTGGAAATCAGCAGTGTAGAGTCTAATGTCATGAATTTAACTAGTGACTGCCTGGACAATGCTACGATATCACTCCTGTCGAAAGGTTTTAATTATGGTTTGACCGAGAAGTTTAATGAAACACAATTTGAGATTGATTTGGCTAAAGCAATAAGAGACATTAGTCTGTAAAAAAATTTCTCTAATAAAAACCCCATTGAGCATGTTACATTGGAGGGTGAGACACCAGTAGTGATAGGACCTTTGGGTTTCTTCCCTAAATAATTCAATGATGTAGATAGAGAATGCATTAATATGTTGGCAGTGGGTTTGGAGGATTTCCAATTGCTGGATGAGAGGTCTACCAACCCAGGTAAGAGGTATTTTTCTAAAGGGAAAAAGTCAACATTTTCTCCTCCAATCCCCCAAGGTAGTAGTCTTGACCTTTTTTCCAAAGCAGTAATGAAATATGTAAAATCTATTCTGTATCCTCAACCCAAATCCAACCTAACTGAAGCGGAAGCAAAAACATTAAAGGTATTAAGAGAAGACCTAGTGGTGATACGTGCAGATAAGGGTGGGAGTGTAGCCGTCTTAGAAAAAAAGCAATACATTGAAGAAGCCGAAAGGCAATTACCTGATGGAGAGACATACACTACCCTTACTGCCGATCCCACTGGGAAAACTCTGTCTAATCTGAAGTCCTCCCTTTTTTCTACTGTAGAAAGAGGAATATTGTCTAAAAAAGACGGAGAAAAATTGATTCCTGATTCTCCTAAGCCACCAAAGTGGTATCATTTACCGAAAGAGCCGACCCCTGGGAGACCTATCGTTGGCGAGGATAGACTCAGTGACAAAGCATTTATCCCAATATATAGATTGGCTATTGAACCCTCTGTTATCCTCTATCCCATCTTATATAAAGGATACCAGACATCTGCTACAGATGGTTGAAGAAATGCATTGGGAAGAGGGGTACAAATTATGTTCTGTGGATGTAGTCAGCCTGTACACCCGCATCCCACATGATGCAGGTGTACAGGCTGTGAGGGAATTTTTGCAGTACACTGACAGGTCTGAAGCATTTATTGATTTTGTTGTCACAATAGAAAAATAAATCTGGCACTGTCACTTAAACTTGTGAATCTAATCCTTCCAATATAATAGCTAATGTAGCAGTCTATGCTCTCCTATGGATGTTGCTGCACACTAGAGTATACATGTACATAATGAAAACCCAAAAGAAGAAGTAAGGAGCAACTCACCCAGCGATTCGGAGATTACGAGATAGATCACATCACGGTCAGGCGGGGATGCAGCAGGGAGGCAGTAGATGAAATGGGGGGAATCAGGCGTCGGGCCACAGCCGTACCGCACCATTTGGTGCTTCGTCAGGCCCCTGCGATGGCAACCAAATACCTGAGGATAGGTCCGATTCACCATACAGTAAAGGAGTTAAAGGGGTAGTTCAGTGCTGAAAAACTTATCCCTATCCTGAGGATAGGGGATAAGTTTCAGATTGCGGGGGGTCCGACCGCTGGGGCCCGCCGCGATCTCCTGTATTGGGCCCCGGCTCGCTGGCCAGATAGCGGGTGTCGACCACCGCACGAAGCGGCGGCTGACACACCCACTCAATACAGCGCTATGGGAGAGCCGGAGATTGCCGAAGCCAGCACTCCGGCTCTGCCATAGAGTTGTATTGAAGGGGCATGTCAGCCGCCGCTTCGTGCGGAGGTCAACATGCCCCCTTCCCACGGGCTGCTGGGGGCCCCATACAGGAGATCGCGGGGGACCCCAGTGGTCGGACCCCCTGCAATCTGAAACTTATCCCCTATCCTTAGGATAGGGGATACGTTTTTCAGCACTGGATATCTCCTTTAATAAGGTGTCGCTCGAAAAATATAGTGTATGCTATTTTCTGCCCATGCAGCTTTTATTAGGTGGGGAAGACATGACGACAATTGTTTGTACGGATAAGGACACATTTTTATTCTATACATGTTCTCTCCGTCTTTTATCCCACGTAAGAGAAACGCATGAAAATAACCCAGAGGTCCTGCGGTTTGCGGGACTTGAAAAAGTAGAAGCAAAGGCAGGAGAACACACGGATGAAAAACTCCTCTAAAGGGAGCTGCACTGCATAATCAGATCTAATGCAACAGGCCCTCTAGGGTTAAATGACAGAACAGACATAGCAATGTGTTTCTGAATCTCAGACAAGTCCATCTCTGACGTTGAACATCACGTGTGTGGGTGTAGCCAGAAGTGAGTGATCACCTGTAGTCCTTTCCTGTATGTATGATGCCCTTATTCAGATAAGGTTGTATGGCCTGAAGAAGCACTTGTTGTCTATCTGTACCCCCCGATGTATGTCTCCCTCCCCAGCATGTTGTGTGAGTATCTTTTCAGATAAATAAAGAAGCTTGATGACAAGAAATGGTGAGTGGACGGCTTTCATTTTTCTTCGTCATGTGAATATCCATATACTCTTCATAGCCTGAGCACCGCCATATGTCCACGCTGCAGTAGAAGCCTAGCCCCAATACCATTACCTCCATATTGCCGTAGTTGCCGAACATACCTACAAGCTTATTTGTGTTTGATAATATGTTTCATAGTGGGGGTGCTGCTGCTGGGGACCCCCGCGATCTCCCTGCTGCACCCGGCGTTCATTTAGAGCGTCGGGTGCAGCGCCGGAGGCTCGTAACGTCACGACCGCACCCCGCTCGTGTCTTAATGGCCACGCCCTCTCAATGCAAGTCTATGGGAGGGGGCGTGACGGCCCATAGACTTGCATTGAGGGTGTGTGGCCGTGGCATCACGAGTGGGGCATAGGCGTGATGTCACAAGCCTTCACCCTGCATTGCCAGTCATCCAGCACGGAGCGAAGTTCGCTCCGTGCATCGGATGTCTGGGGTGCCGCAGGGGGATAGGGGATAAAACATCTAGGGATGGAGTACCCCTTTAAGTAACTCTGTTCGGGCTGTATGCCCTTTTTAAAGCAGACTCTAAAGCGAGGATTGCTGGTTAAAATAGTGCATATGTCCCAAACAGAGTCGCTTGGTGACTCCTTTAGGTCCATGGAAATCAATAAGGGGCCCAGTCGCAACTGTGACCTCTGCAAACCCTATAGCTACACCACTGTTTGTACACATCCAAATAAGGAAAGTTGGAATAAGTAATTCTCTACTACGACAATTATGGCTGTCCCCAAACTACTACCAAAGATCGTCTCACTTTGCACGATCACAACTGCCTGACATCCAACAGTACCAACACCATAGCTTAAAAACACACTCACATACATAGCCATGTACGCTGTTGTTGTGATGTATCAGCTGGATGCACCCCTGGGTGGGAAACACTGGTATAATATATAGTGCAACATTCCGGGAGTTGATGGATTGGTTGGATAAATACCGGCCATTACATTGCCAGCATTTTTAATATAAAAATATTGGAAGGGTGGCCAAAATACCTGTGCTGGTTAAGCTATATGTGGTAATGGCGGGGTGTGTGGTACAGGGCAGGTGTTGTTGCCCTGGGGGCAGATGGTGTTCGTGACACCATGGCGTGGTTAAGCCTTAACCACCCGAAGGTATACTGCTGGATCCTGGGCTAGGCACGGGGGGGGCAATGAAGACACTGGCGCCAAGTTATGGACAATGGTAGCTTTACTGAGGGTAGACAGATGTTACAGTCTATGCAGTACAGCTAGGGCCCAAGGAGGGGACTAGTGACACAGAGACCTTGCAGGTTTGCTGGGACTTGTAGTAGACAGGAGAATTTAGTGCAGGCCACTCTGGATAGACTTGACTGACAGGACTATGACTTTAGCTTAAGGACTTGACTTGAGGCCTCCAATGTTCTGGACACACACACTAGGAGGACTTGACTGCACTGGACCTCAGGAACAAGAGAGAGAAGCTCCACCCAGGGTTTATATGGGGGAGACTAGCCGGGAGCCATAGGTCACTGTTGGGGTCAGCTGGTCACTAGTACCTTCTTGGTAACAATCACATGGTACATTTTATTAAGCTACAACACACAATATAATACACAACATATTTACATGGGGGAAACAACTGGAGGGGGCCCTGGGGACACTGAGGGACACTGCCTGACAGTGCAGGAGAGTACGGGGAAACACCATCCGGTACTGGGCCACCACATATTTACTGACATTATACCTATAAAGCTATGTGTACATGCAACATTTTGAGACTAATTTTAAGACCTAAATCATCATCCTTACGTCTCAGAAAAATACAAAAAATGTGTTCTTCAATCCACTGAACAACATCTGTCAGTTCCAACGTCCAGTTCCAGATGTAGGTTTATTTTTCATTATAAGCTTCATAAAATTATGGTAAGCGCAAGAGGTTTATTTTTGCCCGATTTAGCTTTTTTTGGCATGTTTTATGGCTGGTTTGCAAATCAGCTTGTGGTGGCCCAGTATGGGAGATATTGCCCTGTACCCTTGCTGTCCTGTCAGGCAGCCTCCTTCAGTGTCCCCAGGGCCCCTTGCACCTGTTTCCCCCCTGTACATATGATCTGCAGTGCATTGTATTATAAAATGTGTTGTATCTTTAAAGGGGTATTCCAGGCAAAACATTTTTTTTATATATCAACTGGCTCCGGAAAGTTAAACAGATTTGTAAATTACTTCTATTAAAAAATCTTAATCCTTCCAATAGTTATTAGCTTCTGAAGTTTTCTGTCTAACTGCTCAATGATGATGTCACGTCCCGGGAGCTGTGCATGATGGGAAAATATCCCCATAGGAGCTGCTGGGACGTGAGTCATCAGAAAACAGTTAGACAGAAAACAGCAACTCAACTTCAGAAGCTAATAACTATTGGAAGGATTAAGATTTTTTAATAGAAGTAATTTACAAACCTGTTTAACATTCCGGAGCCAGTTGATATATAAAAAAAAGTTTTGGCCTGGAATACCCCTTTAAGAGTTATGTCATGTGATTGTTACCCAGGAGGAACCAGTGACCAGGTGATCCCAAGAGTGACCTATGGGCTCCCTGCTAGTCTACCCCATATAAGCCCTGGGTGGAGCTTCTCTCTCTCTCTTCTGCTGGGGTCCGGTGCAGTCTTGTCTAGTGTGTGTGTCTGGAGTGTTGGAGACCTCAAAGTCCAGTCCTGCAGCCACCATCAAGTCATGTAAGCTCAAGTCACAGCTCAAGTCAAGTCAGTCCCTGTCATCTGTCAAGTCAGCATTGTCTGCAATCAATTGTCCAGTCCTACTACAAGTCCCAGCAAGTCCTTAAGGTCTCTGCGTCACTGGTCACCTCCTTGGGCCCTGGCTGAACTGTATAGACTTTACCATCTGTCTACCCTCAGTAAAGCTACCGCTGTCCGTAACTTGGCGTCGGAGTCTTTATTGCTTCCAAGATCCAGTGGTATACCTTCGGGTGGTTTTAGGCTAAACCATGCCTTGGCGTCACGAATACAAGGGGTTAATGCCATCTGCCCCTAGGGTAACAACATCTGCCCTCATCACACCCTGCTACCACAAGCTGTAGCCCAAAATATGATTATGTATAAACACATGGAAAAAAAACATTCAAAATACCAGAAATGGATAGGGGATAAGATGGCTAGGGGCGGAGTACCCCTTTAACAACATCTTCTAAAGACTTTTATAATGCTATTTTCTGGATCGACATAAGCAGTAATTTCTAGCAGTCAAACTAGGTGTCAATTCTAAATGTTGCTAAAAGAAAAACTCAGATCAGAATTACTAACCTGAAGTATTAGATTGAAGTATTAGTTGTTACTGATTTCTACAGGATACAAAGTGTGGACCTCCAGATGTTGGTGGTCTACAAAGTGTGGACCTCCAGATGTTGGTGGTCTACAAAGTGTGGACCTCCTGATGTTGGTGGTCTACAAAGTGTGGACCTCCAGATGTTGGTCGTCTACAAAGTGTGGACCTCCAGATGTTGGTCATCTACAAAGTGTTGACCTCCAGATGTTGGTGGTCTACAAAGTGTGGACCTCCAGATGTTGGTCGTCTACAAAGTGTGGACCTCCAGATGTTGGTCGTCTACAAAGTGTGGACCTCCAGATGTTGGTCATCTACAAAGTGTTGACCTCCAGATGTTGGTGGTCTACAAAGTGTGGACCTCCAGATGTTGGTGGTCTACAAAGTGTGGACCTCCTTGGTGATCTACAAAGTGTGGACCTCCAGATGTTGGTGGTCACAAAGTATAGACCTCCAGATGTTGGTGATTTCCAAAGTGTGGACCTCCAGATGTTGGTGATCTACAAAGTGTGGACCTCCAGATGTTGGTGATTTCCAAAGTGTGGACCTCCAGATGTTGGTGATCTACAAGGTGCGGACCTCCTGATGTTGGTGGTCTCCATAGTTTAGACCAGTGGTCTCCAACCTGCGTACCTCCAGATGTTGCAAAACTACAACTCCCAGCATGCCCGGACAGCCAACGGCTGTCCGGGCATTCTGGGAGTTGTAGTTTTGCAACATCTGGAGGTCCGCAGGTTGGAGACCACTGATTTAGATCTTCAGATGTTGGTGGTCACCATAGTTTAGACCTTCAGATGTTGGTGGTCTTCCAAGTGTTGACCTCCAGATGTTGATGGTCTTCATGCTGTGGACCTTCTCCTGGGAGTTGTAGTTTTGCAACATCTGGAGGTCCGCAGGTTGGAGACCACTGGTTTAGACCTTCACTGTTGGTGGTCTCCATAGTTTAGACCTTCAAATGTTGGTGGTCTCCATAGTTTAGACCTTCAAATGTTGGTGGTCTCCATAGTTTAGACCTTCAAATGTTGGTGGTCTCCATAGTTTAGACCTTCAAATGTTGGTGGTCTCCATAGTTTAGATCTTCAGATGTTGGTGGTCTTCAAAGTGTGGACCTCCAGATGTTGATGGTCTTCATACTGTGGAGTTGTAGTTTTGCAACATCAGGATGTCCACAGTTTGGAGATCACTTCTATAGGAGCTGCCGGACCCCTCTCGAGTTAAATACAAGACAAGGGGCGACAGTCCAATAATTTACCAGCATGCACTTCATCATGGGATATTGAGGGTATAACACATATTTTTTTCATTATCCATCCGGTTGATCGTACCTTGAGCGTTCCGCCGTAGTTCTTGGCCATCCTTCAAGTTGTGACAGAAGCTGTATTATTCCTGCTCGCTGCTTCTCGTAGTAGTTGTTTGTGGAGAAGCCTTGACCAGGGGCTGCAATTGTACACAGACTCTGAGCCAATCCGCTTGTGTTTTCTTAGTTGAGTAACTTCTACTAAAAGGGTCACAAATATCGGTGACCGTCAATTACTGTTTAACCAGAGTCTTGTTTCTCTCCTTAGAAAACATTTGCCAGCTAAAAAAAAATTTCTTTTACTTCATAGGTTCCAACTTTTCCTTATTGATCATGGAGGTGGTAGTTTTATTAAATGTGTAGCCATTTGAGGGCTCGTTTTTTGCAGGAGCAATTGTATAGTTAATGGCCCTATTGTGGAGAACGTATTATGTTATAAAAACTTTTTTTTCATCTTTTTTGGGAAACAATAGTTTGACTTGGTGGGGATAATCTTACAGCATTTGCCATATGGTATAAATAATAGTAAATAACTTTAATCTTCGGATGAACACACTAAAGACACAAAATTTCAATTTATTTTTTTTATATTTTCACTTATGCAAAATTGAAGGGGTATTCCAGGACTTTCTTCTTCGGCCTTTGAGCCCATAATGGCAATTTATAATACAATGTAAAGGAAAAAATGGCTTTTGTTGTATTTTTTTTATTTTTTTTGTATAGTTTTAAAGCTTTTTTTTATATATATTTTTAGTCCTAGTAGGGAACTCATATGTATGCTAAGATGACCAATCTATTAACTTTAATTAGACCCTGGGATGCCCTAATAACCCATTGGCATCTTGTGATCGTATTATGGGTAGGGCGCAATGGGCTGGCAGAGGGGGCACCCTGCTACTGAGATGCTGTCGTACCTAATGAAAAGGCCCAGTAGGATAACGGAGGGGCCACATGGGATGGGCCCCCCTCCCCTCCCACCTGATTATATGGTCATGTAGAGGTACAGGTTAAGAGACGTTATGGCAAGGGTTAATTGTATGTCTAATACCGTGCTGAGTTTCTAATAGGGCCGGCGTGTTGCTGGGCAGATCGGGTGAATTATCTGATTGGTTGTTGATAGCTACGGCGGGAAGATTGAAGTCTATATAAAGTACTGCCGGAACGAGCTGGTGACCAGTTTGAAGTAAACCCCGAAGGAGCAGCTTGCCCATCCCTCCCTCCCTCCCCGTCACGGTCTGTTATGAGGGTGTAACTTATAGTGGACAGCTAATTTTAAGTGGGGGTGTCACCCAGAGTTTTCTGAGTGGACAGATGATGTTGTGAGTATACACCATGTTTATATCTTTTTTGATGGTTTTATGAGTTATTTAGATATATATTAAATGGTTATTATTAATTTATTGATTATTTATTAATAAAATAAAGATTTACCCTCAAACGGCCATGGCCTTTCACCCACTTACCGTAGTTGTAATGTCTTTATTTGGGGGGGAAGTTCGGGGGGTGGAGTGACATTTAAAGTTTATGAACCCTTTAGGTACTTTACAAAGTAAAGTGAATATTTTTATTTCCAATTTTTTTTTGCCCATTTTTTATTTAAATTATTTTTTTCGGCAGCATAGCAGGTATTACCAACACATTCTAGTGAATATTTATCACCTCAATTCCCCAGTTTTTCTAAATATCCCATATATCGCCCTAGTGTGCTACCTGACTCACACACGATGCCTCCTTTTTCTTGGAATATTTTGCAGTGCCCACTGTGAAATACAGACAGTAAAAAACCCCAGAAGTGACCCCATTTTGAAAACACACAGTTTAAAGGGCTACTCCGCTGCTCAGCATTTGGAACAAATTGTTCCGAACGCTGGAGCCGGTGCGCCCCCATGGACTTGCATTGAGGGGGCGGGGCGTGACGTCATGAGGGGGCAAGGATATGACGTCACGAGCTCCCGATGCCGGCTCCAGCAGCGTAGTACCCCTTTAAAGAATTCATTTAGTGGAGTAGTGAGCATTTGGACCTCATAGGTGTTTGAGGAATGTTTTTTCATTAGGACGTGAAATTGAAATTTTGATGCGTAATTTGCACTTTTAGCACCAGTTTTCTTACTTTTGACAAGGGACACAGAGTTAATAGCATCCCAGACTTTGTTACCCAATTTCTCCTGAACTTGCCAGTACCCAGATGTGGCCTGTTATCTGCTTGAATGGGCAGAATGCAAGGCTCAGGAGAGACAAAGCACCAAGCCAAATGTCAGGCCTACTGCACTGAGCTTAAATTACAGAGGCTCAGAGGTGTAAAAATAGTGGAAACCCCAGAGAAGTAACACCATTTTGGAATCTACATTCCTTAAAGGAGTACTCCGCCCCTTGCCATGTTATCCCCTATCCAAAAGATAAGGGACAACATGTCTGATCACAGGGGGTCTGGCTGCTGGGACCCCTCGATCCCCAGGCGGGTGCTGCGGCGTTCATGAACTTGGGCTTCCGTGTTCGTGAAGTCACGCCACTCCTCCTTCATTTATGTCTATGGGAAGGGGTGGGACGGCCAGTAAACAGCCGCCATGACCCCTTCCATAGACATGAATAGAGGGAGGGGGCAGGCTTCTGTGTTCATGTGCCTCGCAGCGCCGGCCCGGGGATCGCGGGGGGTGGGGGCTTGGTGGGGTGGGGTCGGGTGTCTCACCGTCCGGACTCTGCGATCAGACATGTTATCCCCTATCCTTTGGATCACCCCTTTAAGGAAGTAGAATTTTGACTGAGGAGAGTTTTGTCAAAAGCTAATGCTCATGGGGATTGTGAAGAGTGAAAGTTGGGATTGCACCACAGATTTGCCATTTCAATCCCTAATATGTTTTGCTTCCACAGATTTTGTTGGAATTGTTTTAGGGTAAAATTTTAATAATTAGCAGCATACAGGACCAAAGATTTTGCTGGAATGGTTTACTGGGCTCCACCTGTTCAGGGTGTTGAGCAATGGATTGGTGGGCACAGGGGTTAGTCTGCACCACCATGTACTCTATTAGCTCATCCGAATAAAAGGGCTTAAAAAAATCTCCTTCTCGCTCAGCCCTTCATATGGGAATTGCACTTCTGGAGTTATGGGGTGTATAATATAATCTACTGAGTCTGCCCATGTGGGGTCAGGGAGCAAAAGGGCTCAGAAGGGTCAAAAAATGGCAGAAGGGCTATGTGACTCAGGGGAGCTGGCCTGGGATGCCTTCTTGGCGGTGGCACATCAGAGAAGGAGTCGCTAGATGTGGAGTCTTCATCATCCTCACTAGCAGTCTCCGTATCTGAGGTCATCGCTCATATGCCTCCTGTAAGGTTTTATTATATCTTATGCTTCAACACGTGTCATTATTATTTATTTATTGTAACAATGGGGTGACAGGGAAGGGGTGTCTATTTCCAACAGGAAAGGTGACGAGGGGTGACGGTCTTAGGGGACACAGGGGCGACAATCTCAGGACGGCTGCCCTACAGTTATCACTGCCAGTCAACACGCCGCAACCCCAAGAGGAAAGGTGACAAGAGGGGAGGGAAGGTGACAGCGGACGTCTGATTTATGGTAGGGGCACACGTAACGGATCCGCAGCATATTTTGCGCTGCGGATCCGCCAGTGACCCAACATAGTGTGCCTCCAGCTGTTGCCATCCACACCCCGCCCCCTGGCCTGCTCTCAGCAGTAACCCACCGCTCCGGGCAGCCACACAGGGGCCTGTGAGTTTCCGAGTGCACTCCAAGGCCCGTGTGGATGCTCAGACACTCCCTGAAGGGAACGGGTGACTGGGTCACGAGAGGAGGATGGATCATCACAGGTAGGGTAGGGGGATGGATTTTAGGGGGATGGCAGTGTAAGTGGCAACAAGGGGAGGGGAGGTAATAAGGGTATGGAGCCTTTTTATTAACAGTTTTTAGCCAATCCAGTGTAAGGGTGCATGCACACCACGTTTTTGCTATCCAGTTCCCGTATACGGTTTTCCTTCAAAAACCGTACTAAAACGTATTGAAAACCGGATGTATTGACGTAACATTGCAAACCGTATTGCAAACGCATCATACGGTTATGTCCGTTTGGCGACTTTTACCGTTGGGCCCGGTTTTTCAGCCGTGTTCGCAACCGGAGTATACAGCGTTTTTAGGTCCGGTTGACCAACCGTATCCTAACCGGATACGTTTTTATTAACATGGAAGTCAATGAGTACCGGACTAAACCGTATGAGTGTACGGTTGCATCCGTTTTAACCCCTCCATTTTTATTATTGTACATGTGCAATGCAAGCCAAAACACCCCACCTTCTAGAATGTTCTTTCTGGAAAAACTTTATTTAAAAAACATGGCGAACATTGACAGACGTATAAGTTTTTTTAGGGCGAAAACGTATACAACCGGATTAAACCGTACATCACGATTCAAACCGGATACAGGTTGATCTGTGTGCACACGGTTTAATACGGTTGAGTCCGGTTTTTGCCTATCCGTTTTTTACAAAAAAACTGATACGGGAACTGGATAGCAAAAACGTGGTGTGCATGCACCCTAAGTCTTTTTTGTTTTACTGTTGTCTCTGACCTTTCCCAGCACTACATGTTGCCAGAGACAATATGTCATAAGTCACATGGTCTTCAGGGGGCATGGCTATGCTACAGTAAGTGGGAGGATAGCAATACATTAAGGGGCACTACGGTGGAAAAACAAATGTTTTCAAATCAACTGGTGCCAGAAAGTTTTACAGATTTGTAAATTCCTTCTATTTCAAAATCTTAATCCTTCCTGTACTTATCAGCTGCTGTATACTAAAGAGGAAGTTGTGCAGTTCTTTCCAGTCTGACCACAGTGCTCTCTGCTGACACCTCTGTCCATGTCAGGAACTGTCCAGCGCAGGAGAGGTTTTCTATGGGGATTTGCTTCTAATCTGGACAGTTCCTGACATGGACAGAGATGTCAGCAGAGAGCACTGTGGTCAGACTGAAAAGAACTCCACAACTTCCTCTTTAGTATACAGCAGCTGATAAGTACTGGAAGGATTAAGATTTTGAAATAGAAGTAATTTACAAATCTGTAAAACTTTCTGGCACCAGTTGATTTAAAAACATTTGTTTTCCATTTGTTTCCACCAGAGTTCCCCTTTAAGTAAATCCCTTCCACCCTGCTATTAGCCCACCCACTGCAGCATAGCTACACCCCCTGGAGATCATGTGACTTAGGACATACTGTCTCTGGCTGCATGGAATGCTGGGAAAGGTTAGAGATTACAGGAAAATAAAAAGACTTGTAATACAGCACTTTCGGGTGTGGGGCCCTTGCACGAGTTTGAGAGATCTCTGGTCTGAGAGGTTGCAGCCCAGCTATACATGTCTACAGCTCACCTACCGCTCATCTCACAAGTAATAATAATAATCCTTTATAGTATCTTCAAGATCAGGTGGGTATCCCTCACTGAGCCCAAAGTAAGCCTTGTTTATGATGTATAAATCCATCGTAAAGCAGTGGTTTCCAAACTGTGGACCTCCAGCTGTTCCAAAACTACAACTCCCAGCATACCTGGACAGCCAAGCTGGGAGTTGTAGTTTTGTGACCGCTGGAGGTCCACAGTTTGGAAACCACTGTCATAAAGAATTACATAGTACATAGTTAGTACGGTCGAAAAAAGACATATGTCCATCAAGTTCAACCAGGGAATTAAGGGGTAGGGGTGTGGCGCGATATTGGGAAGGGATGAGATTTTATATTTCTTCATAAGCATTAATGTTATTTTGTTTCAGGAATGTATCTAACCCTGTTTTAAAGCTGTTAATTGTTCCTGCTGTGACCAGTTCCTGAGGTAGACCGTTCCATAAATTCACAGTCCTCACGGTAAAGAAGGCGTGTCGCCCCTTGAGACTAAACTTTTTTTTCTCCAGACGGAGGGAGTGCCCCCTCGTCCTTTGGGGGGGTTTACCCTGGAACAGTTTTTCTCCATATTTTTTGTATGGGCCATTTATATACTTATATACGTTTATCATATCCCCCCTTAAACGTCTCTTCTCAAGACTAAACAATTGTAACTCCTTTAATCGCTCCTCATAGCTAAGATGTTCCATGCCCCATATTAGTTTAGTCGCGCGTCTCTGCACCCTTTCCAACTCCGCAGTGTCCCTTTTATGGACAGGTGCCCAAAACTGAACAGCATATTCCAGGTGAGGCCGTACCAATGCTTTATAAAGGGGGAGTATTATGTCCCTGTCCCTTGAGTCCATGCCTCTTTTGATACATGACAATATCCTGCTGGCTTTGGAAGCAGCAGCCTGACATTGCATGCTATTCTGTAGTCTGTGATCTACAAGTACACCCAGATCCTTCTCTACCAGTGACTCTCCCAGTTTAATCCCCCCTAAGACATACGATGCATGCATGTTATTAGTACCCAGATGCATAACTTTACATTTATCCACATTGAACCTCATTTGCCAAGTGGATGCCCAGACACTTAGTCTATCCAAGTCATCTTGTAACTTATGCACATCCTCTATAGACTGTACCGTGCTACAAAGCTTGGTGTCATCTGCAAAGATAGAAACAGAGCTGTTAATACCATCCTCTATATCATTGATAAATAAATTAAACAACAGCGGGCCCAGTACTGAACCTTGGGGTACACCACTAATAACCGGGGACCAATCAGAGTACGAATCATTGACCACCACTCTCTGGGTACGATCCATGAGCCAGTGTTCAATCCAGTTACAAACTAAAGTTTCCGAAGCCCAAGGACCTTAACTTACCTGTCAGACGTCTATGAGGGACAGTATCAAACGCTTTAGCAAAATCCAGAAACACTATCCACAGCCATTCCTCTATATACAGAGCCCCCTCTATATCCACAGCCATTCCTCTATATACAGAGCCCCCCTCTATATCCACAGCCATTCCTCTATATACAGAGCCTCCCCTCTATATACAGAGCCCCCCTCTATATACACAGCCCCCCTCTATATACACAGCCCCCCTCTATATCCACAGCCATTCCTCTGTCAAGGCTTCTACTCACCTCTTCATAAAAGCAAATTAGATTGGTTTGACAACTTCTATCCTTAGTAAACCCATGCTGGCTATCACTTATAATACTATTATCCCCTATGTATTCCTGTATGTAATCCCTTATAAGTCCTTCAAACAATTTACCCACAATGCACGTTAAACTTACCGGTCTATAGTTTCCTGGGGAAGACCTAGAGCCCTTTTTGAAGATTGGCACCACATTCGCCTTGCGCCAGTCCCTTGGCACAATACCAGACACCAGAGAATCTCTAAATATCATGAACAAGGGTACAGATATTACTGAACTTACCCCTCTAAGAACTCTTGGGTGTAGTCCATCCGGCCCTGGAGATTTGCTTACATTTACTTTACTTAATTTACCTTGTACCATCTCTACATTAAGCCAGTTCAGTACATTACATGATGTGTTACCAGCACTGACCTGTACATGATGTGTTACCAGCAATGACCTGGCCAATGTCAGCTCCTTCTTCCATAGTGTATACAGAACTAAAGAACCCATTCAGTAGCTCCGCCTTCTCTTGATCGCCTTTGACAACCTCCCCATTATCATTATTAAGGGGTCCTACATGCTCTGCCCTTGGTTTTTTTGCATTTATATATCTAAAAAAATATTTAGGATTAGTTTTGCTTTCTTTGGCCACCTGTTTCTCATTTTGAATTTTTGCTGTTTTTATTACATTTTTACAGATTTTATTAAGCTCCTTGTACTGTTTAAATGTTATAGCTGACCCATCAGATTTGTATTTTTTGAAGGCTATTTTTTTGTTGTTTATTGCTCTTTTAACATCATTTGTCAGCCATGTAGGATTTAGTTTTAATCGTTTATATTTGTTCCCCTTTGGTATATATTTAGCTGTATAGTTATTTAGAGTTGATTTAAAGATGTCCCATTTACCTTCTGTATCAGTATTTGAGAACACCTCCCCCAGTCTATGTCCTGTAGTGCAGCTCTCAGCCCAGGGAAATTTGCCTTTTTAAAGTTATATGTTTTTGCCTTCCCCGTCTGTCTTTGTTTTCTACATTTTAAGTGAAAAGTAACTATATTGTGGTCGCTATTACCAAGGTTTTCCCGCACAGTTACATTACAAACCAGCTCTGCGTTGTTGGAAATGATCAGATCCAACAAGGCATCACTTCTTGTTTGGTCCTCCACAAACTGGCCCATAAAATTATCCTGCAATAAATTTAGGAATTGTCGCCCCTTTGTAGTTTTAGCCAATTAACGGATTAAGCTTTGGTGCTAGTGAAGAAGACTATGTTAGCAGGTCCCGAACATTATATTAGGACCAAGCTATTGATAGGCTACGCTCACACAGCGGAATTTCTGCTGATAAATTCTGCTAAATTTAAAGCACATTGGGGGAGATTTATCAAAACCTGTCCAGAGGAAAAGTTGCTGAGTTTCCCCTAGCAACCAATCAGATCGCTTCTTTCATTTTTTGTAAAGGCCTCTGAAAAATGAAAGAAATGATCTGATTGGTTGCTAGGGGAAACTCAGCAACTTTTCCTTTGGACAGGTTTTGATAAATCTGCTCTTTTCAGCACACACAAACTCTGCAAAAAAATCTGCAGAAACTCAGCAAAATGGAATAGCAGAAATTCTGCAATGCAAACATAGCCGCTGCTCAGCGTTTGAAACAAACTGTTCCGAACACTGGAGCTGGAGCGTGTTACATCATAGCCCCGCCCCCTCATGACATCACACCCCACCCCCTCAATGCAAGTCTATAGGAGGGGGCGTGACGCTGAGATCTACCATGCAGCACCCACCTTTAGCGACTTCCGGAACCGCTGGAGGTCCTCAGGCTGACGCCATCTCGACCACGAGGGTGGAGCATAGTGACGTCACGGCTCCGCCCCTGTGTGACGTCACACTCCGCCTCCTCAATGCAAGCCTATGGGAGGGGGCGTGACAGCTGTCACGTCCCCTCCTATAGGCTTGCACTGAGGGGGCGGAGCATGACATCACACGGGGGCAGAGCCGTGACATCACTATGCTCCGTCCCCGTGATCGCCAGTAATCAGACCCAGAGCGAACGTGCTCCTTTGTATAGGGGATAAGATGTCTTAGCGCCGGAGTACCCCTTTAACAGCGTCCGTTGGATGTATTGTTTCTTTGTGCTTTATGTTTATATATTTGTGCTCTCTTGCCAGGTGAATGCCCTGGTTCACATAAATGTTTGTTATATTTTACGAAAATTCCAATAAAATTTAGTTAAAAAAAAAATAAAAAATTTGCATGTGGAAAAAAAAACAAAAAATTTAATGAATACTCATCATTACGAATATATAGCACTATATTCTATTCGCGAAATGGTGATATTCGCAGTTAAAATTAGCATTACGACTATTCGTGCTCATCACTACACCTGACCAGCAGCACATTTTTTAATGTAGGGAACATACGAGTGAAGGTAGGTATTTTAAAAGAGGTATCCAGCATTTGAAAACCACTGGGGCCCCCTGATCTCTAACACGGGGGCCCGATACTCCCTGCTGTGGTGGGTTGCCACACGTTTCACGCATTGTCTATAGGAGCAATGGAGATATCCGAGTGATTTACTCGGGTACTATGGTGCTCCCATAGACAAGGCATGAAGCGTGCCAACCCACTGCAGCAGGCAGTTTCGGGCCCATTCTGGAGATGGTCAGACCCCACATGATCAGACATTTAACCCCTATCGTGTGTAGGGATTCCTTAATTTTTGCAAAGGGCAGTCCTGCCATATTGGTTAGAGATGAGCGAACTTCCAGTAATTTGATTTGTCACGAACTTCTCGGCTCGGCAGTTGATGATGACTTATCCTGCGTAAATTAGTTCAGCTTTCAGGTGCTCTGGGGGGCTAGAAAAGGTGGATACAGTCCTAGGAGAGAGTCTCCAGCCCACCGGAGCACCTGAAAGCTGAGCTAATTTATGCAGGATAATTCATCAACTGCTGAGCCGAGAAGTTTGTGACGAATCGAATTACTGGAAATTTGCTCATCTCTAATATCGGTGGGATCCGCTAATGACGCAATATTTGGGGGCAGTCGGATATGTAGATTGCCTGTAACAGAACGTCCCATAACAGAAAATTCCAGCGTCCTCAACTATAGTGAAATTCTCTAAAACAAGGTTAATGATACTGATCACATGATGGGACTTCCTGCTGTGGAACAGGATCAGAGATGATGGCACTTCTCCTTTACAGCTATTTTAGAATCATTTGGAGAGAAGATGATGTCCGGCCTGTGGTTCTTTACAGCGTTCTGTACGTGTGGCGTCTGTCTTGTTACGTGTGAAATCGCTTGTCGCAACGAAGATGGAGATCCCGTAGACTGGTGAGTAATGACTATTGAAGCGACGCTTCGTGCTTTACTGAACATGCGCCACTCTTCGAAATCTACACTAATCGGCAGGACTTGTTTGGGGTCCCTAAATACTCTATGGGACATGGACTGGGCCCCTGGATACTCTTGCAGAGGTCTCCAAATTCTGGACTAGAGATGAGCGAACTTACAGTAAATTTGATTCGTCACAAACTTCTCGGCTCGGCAGTTGATGACTTTTCCTGCATAAATTAGTTCAGCTTTCAGGTGCTCCCGTGGGCTGGAAAAGGTGGATACAGTCCTAGGAGACTCTTTCCTAGGACTGTATCCACCTTTTCCAGCCCACCGGAGCACCGGAAAGCTGAACTAATTTATGCAGGATAAGTCATCAACTGCCGAGCCGAGAAGTTTGTGACGAATCAAATTTACTGTAAATTCGCTCATCTCTATTCTGGACCTCTGGCTGTCGCAAAACTACAACTCCCAGCATGCCCGGACAGCCAACGGCTGTCCGGGCATGCTGGGAGTTGTAGTTTTGCGACAGCCAGAGGTCCAGAATTTGGAGACCTCTACAAGAGAATCCAGGGGCCCAAAAAAAGTTCTTCCGATTAGTCCATAAAGCCCCATTTCCATAGATTATCCAGGGGCCCAAGCACATGTTCTCCAGAGTATAAAGGGACCCCGAACAAGTCCTGCAGATTAGTCCATAAAGCCCCAATCCCATAAATTGGAAGTTGATTTCTGTAGAGTTGATCGAACTTACAGTAAATTGGCTTGTAGCGAACCTCGCATCTCGGCTGTTGATTACTTTAGTCTGCGTAAATTAGTTCAGCTTTCCAAGGGCTCCGGTTGCCTGGAAAAGGTGGATACAGACCTAGGAAAGAGTCTCCTAGGACTGTATCCACCTTTTCCAGCCCACGGGAGCACCTGAAAGCTGAACTCATTTATGCACGATAAGTCATCAACTGCCAAGCAGAGAAGTTTGTGACGGATCGAATTTTCTGTAAGTTCGCTCATCTCTAATGACAGTCTTAGGCTGGGTTCACACTACGTTTTCTCCCATACGGGAGCGCATACGGCAGGGGGGAGCTAAAAGCTCGCGCTCCCGTATGTCACCGTATGCGCTCCCATATGTCATTCATTTCAATGAGCCGACCGGAGTGAAACGTTCGGTCCGGTCGGCTCATTTTTGCGCCGTATGCGCTTTTACAACCGGACCTAAAACCGTGGTTGACCACAGTTTTAGGTCCGGTTGTAAAAGCGCATACGGCGCAAAAATGAGCCGACCGGACCGAACGTTTCACTCCGGTCGGCTCATTGAAATGAATGACATACGGGAGCGCATACGAAGGCATACGGGAGCGCGAGCTTTTAGCTCCCCCCTGCCGTATGCGCTCCCGTATGGGAGAAAACGTAGTGTGAACCCAGCCTTAGGCTGGGTTCACACTACGTTTTTCAACTAGGGTTCCCGCATACGTTTTCCATCAAAAACCGTATGGGAAAAAAAAGGGATGGAACAGTATGGGAAAAAGTAAACCGTATGGGTTTTTAAACAGTATACTGTTTTTAAAAGTGCATACAGTTCCGTCCGTTTTTGTAGAAAAAAAAACATCATACGTTTTTGAAAATTTTGTCCATTTTTAATGGGAGGGGTCATGGGTGGGGACTTTAGGATTCCAATGCGCATGTGCAAAGTAAAAACTTATACGTTTTTCCCGTATGGAACAGTATACGTGTGCGTTTCCCATTGACGTCCATGTTAAAAAAACGTATGCGGTTGCAGTACGGTTTTTAAACCGGAGACAAAATAGTGGTCAACCACAGTTTTGACTCCGGTTTAAAAACCGTATTGTAACCGCATGTTTTTTTTAACATGGACGTCAACGGGAAACGCACATGTATACTGTTCCATACGGGAAAAACGTATGCGTTTTTACTTTGCACATGCGCATTTGAATCCTAAAGTCCCCACCCAACACCCCTCCCATTAAAAATGGACATTTTCAAAAACGTATGGGTTTTTTTCTATAAAAACTGACGCAACTGTATGCACTTTTAAAAACAGTATACTGTTTAAAAACACATACGGTTTACTTTTTCCCATACTGTTCCATCCGTTTTTTTCCCATACGGTTTTTGATAGAAAACGTATGCGGGAACCGTAAGTTGAAAAACGTAGTGTGAACCCCGCCTTAGGTCTCCTAGGTCTGTATCCACCTTTTCCAGGCAACCGGAGCCCTTGGAAAGCTGAACTAATTTACGCAGACTAAAGTAATCAACAGCCGAGCTGCGAGGTTCGCTACGAGCCAATTTACTGTAAGTTCGCCCAACTCTAGATTTCTGGAGTAAATCATAGAATATCTAAAAGACCATCACATCACCCTCCAACTAAACTCTGCCTGTTTGTTGTTGAGTACGTTGGTACAAATGGCGTAAAAGGGTGCTGCCACCAGAACTAACTTATCCCCCGTCCACAGGATAGGGGATAAGTAGCTGATCCGGGGGTGGGGTGTTGCACAACCACTGGGGCCCCCCGGCACTCTCCTGAGTGGGACCCCATTCAGGAGAGCATGGGGGGCCCTAGTGGTCAGACCCCCTGCGATCAGCTACTTAATACTTATCCTGTGGAGGGGAGATAAGTTAATTCCGGCTGCAGTACCCCTTTAAAGAGGAGGAATTTTTTTTTTTAAATATGCCAAATTCACGTCTATATCTACACTTTCACCTTTGATCAGCTTCGTGTCGGGCTTGGTTTCACATTAATGTATCACATGCACATTTTTGCTGAAATTCCACTCTGTAAAGAATGCAGCATTTCAATTCCGGGTGGCCGTACCCTAAGGCTGGGTTCACACTAGCATAATACAGTCACGTTTCAAACCTGTATTATGGCCACAAGTCATGGCCTGTCTGATGACCAATTTCAGTTCGGCTCAGATGACGTGCAGTCGGCTGGAATACAGATGCAAAAACGCATCTGTATTAGGCTGGGTTCACACTAAGTTTCTTATATACGGTCACCGGATCTGGCTGGGGCGAGTGAAAACTGGGGGCTCCCATATCCCAGCCGGACCCGTATCTCATTCATTTAAATGAGCGGAGTCAGATAGGGGGGGGCGAGATGGCCAATATCCGTTATCACTAACCCTGGTTGCTGCCAGCAGTTGGAGCAGTGTTTTCCAACCAGTGTGCCTCCAGCTGTTGCAAAACTACAACTTCCAACATGACCAGAGAGAGGTTTCATTGTATATTTTGTGGTAGAAAAAAAAAGGTGGTTGTACATATGGGCTCTTAAAAGGCAAGAAGGAAAAAACTAAACACACGAAAATGGTCTGTGTCCTTGAGGGGTTAAGTCAATGAGGTCTATCAGGATCCATTGTGCAGTAGTCAGTACGGGTATGTTGGCCATGCAGATCTGCGCTATAGGTGTAAATCTAGCCTCTCTCCAGATCCCCCCCATATACATAAATGTTCACGCGTTCTGAATGGAAAAAAGGGAGATCTCCCTGAAAACCTAAGGATCACTAAGACGAACACCAACATGCCTGGGTCATCATTTGTCGGGGGCTTCCATATTACCGATTGGACAGTCCCACCAATAAAAGTAGGTTCAGTACGCAATTGATAGTGTGGCCTTTAGATTTCAACTGCCAGATACCTTTTTTTTTTCCCCCTTCATCGGGTTAGATAAGCCAAAGTGAAGGAGTCTGGCAGCAGCTCACACCCCCTTAGAAGTAGAACATAAGTGCTCAGTCAAGATGCTGAAGGTGTATGGCAGTGTTCCTCCACCTGCACAATGGGAGATGAAGTTTTGCAACAGCCGGAGAGTCACCTGTTGGGGATCCCTGGTGTATGGGATCTGTCAAAGAAACAATGAGAAAACAAAATTTCCGATACAGATTTTAATAAGACGACAAAACAAACTGTTTATGTTGCAAAATGCAAAAAAAAAAAAAAAAATGCAAATATAACAACAAAAAGGAAACTCCCTTCAATTGTCCCTGCAGATCATGGTGCTCCTGCATGATTTATTGGGACTATGGACCTCCATTTGCTGCAAAACTATAACTCCCAGCATGCCCGGACAGCCGCTGGCTGTCCGGGCAGGCTGGGAGTTGTAGTTTTGCAACAGCTGGAGGTCCAGGATTTGTAGACATCAGTAAGAGTATCTGGGGGCCCTGAACAAGTCCTGCAGATTAGTCCACAAAGCCCCAATGCCATAGAGTATCCAGGGGCCCCAGTCCATGTCCTACAGAGTATCCAGGGGCCCCAGTCCATGTCCTACAGAGTATCCAGGGGCCCCAGTCCATGTCCTACAGAGTATCCAGGGGCCCCAGTCCATGTCCTACAGATTAGTCCAGAGAGTTTTCAGGGGCTCCATCCCATGTCCCATACAGACTCTAGGGGCCACATCCCATAGCATAGAGTATCAATGGGGCCCTCGCACATAGAGCCCGAGACAAGTCCTGTAGATGACGCCATAGAGCATCCAGGGGCCCCATCCCATAGACTCCAGGGGCCCCATCCCATAGATTCCAGGGGCCCGGGCTCGATCATCCCTGTGGATAGGCTCGGAGGATCTTCACCTCGTCCAGCGGTCGGTCCTGGCTATCGGTCTCCACCATGCCAAGCCTGTTGAGGGTACCGATGCCCTGGCACACCCGCCCGAATATCGTGTGCTTCCCGTCCAGCCACTGACACGGGGCCAGGGTGAGGAAAAACTGGCTGCCATTGGTGTCAGGCCCGGAGTTGGCCATGGCGAGGATACCGGCCCCGGTGAACTTCAGCTCCGGATGGAGCTCATCAGCGAAGTGCTTCCCGTCATATATGGAGCCGCCTCCTCGCCCGGTGCCCGTGGGGTCCCCGCCTTGGACCATAAAGTCCTTGATGACGCGATGAAACTTGGTCCCGTTATAGTAGCCGCGCCGGGCGAGCTCCGAGAAGTTCATACAGGTCCGGTGGGCATGGTCCCAGTACAGCTCCACCGTGATGGCGCCCATACTCGTGTCCAGGCAGACGGTGACCGGCCGCCAGTTGTCCGGTGGAATCCCCGCCATGATACACACGTGTGCCCAGGAGACACTGCCGCGGGAAAGGCACACTTCCGCATACGCAGCCTCGTTCTGAGATTCATTCACTAGAGTGCAATGTGCCTTATAAATAAAGTTTCATTTGAATACTCTTTGGCCAGGCCTCAGTGTGCGCGTTGCCCCTAGCAACAATCTGCGCGACATAAAATCTGGATTCTGATTGGTTGTTGTAGAGGGCGGGGATATTTATTAATTATTTATTTTACATTACAAAAAGGATTAAAACTGAGAGAAGCGTTCTGATTGGTTGCTGAGGGCAACACTGACACAGGCCTAAAAGAAAAGTAGCATTTAGCCAAGTATTCAAATGCAACTTTATTTATAAAAACAAGCAAACATTTGCACTGTAGATTGCATGATTTTTAAATAACTTATCCCCTATCCTCAGGATAAGGGATAAGTCTCTAATCTGGGAGGGGGGGGGGGTTCTTCTGCTGGGGCCCCCCGCGATCACTGCGACTGGACCCGGAGCGCGTGTTGCAACCGGCACGTGCTCCATTCATTCCAATGGGAGTGCCAAAAATAGCAATTAATGGAGTGTGTGGGGGGGGGGGCCCAGCAGTCAGACCCCCCGCGATCAGCTAATTATCCCCTATCTTGTGGGTAGGGGATACGTTTTTTTTTGCCAGAGTACTCCTTTAATACTAATTTTTATTTTATTTTACGAACATTGTTAGCTGAAATAAAAAAACGCCATACATACAAACGTACATTTTATTTGGCCGTAAACAGAAACGTAGTCAGCTATGTTATTTAGCATGGCAAAAACAATGTTTACACTGCTTAATGTTTAATACAATATAAGTTAATGGAAGGAAATGGATTCCTATACTACAGCATCCGTTTTAAGCGTCTGTTAAAGAGAACCTGTCATCAAACCATATTTTGTAAACTAACTCAGATTATATTCCCTAACTACTCCTAACACCCCTTCTGCCCTTAAAAATGTTTTCTGAGCTTTAAAAAGCTCTGTATCTTACCTTTCCCCTTGCTCAAATTGTGTGAGCTTCCGGCAGGAGAAAGTGTTTGTTCCCCAGCAAGCGCAACATCACTGAAGTCTGCGAGAGATGTGCCTCGCCATTCCCCGCACGCACTTGCTGAGTTTGGACTTCTGCAAGTCCGGCAGGAGACCAAACTAACTGTTTGACTTACGGCAGGGAAAAGAACAACGCCACCTAGTGGCGTCTTTTTCAATCACATTAAAAACATAAAGGTTGAGAATAATAATTACGCAAGGAACAATATATTAAAAGTTTAGTTTGGCGACAGGTACTCTTTAACAAATGCTTTTTTTTTTTTTACCCTTTCAAGTGTATAAAAAGTACATAATAAAGCAGCGTTTCCCAAACCAGCTGTTGCAAAACTACAACTTCCAGCATGCCCGGACAGCCACGCCCCCTCCCATAGACTTGCATTGAGGGGGCGGGGCATGGCGTCACGACCCCAGAAGCCCGCACCCAGCGTTCCAAACGGGCGCCGGTTGCTGCACAGAGATTGCGGGGGTCCCAGCTGCGGGACCCCGGCGATCAGACATCTTATACCCTATCCTTTGAATAGGGAATAAGATGTCTAGGGGCGGAGTACCCCTTTAAGGCTTATATTTGGTTCTATATAGAATGTTGTGTGTACAATTTCTAAGAACAGAAATCTCTGTGCCGCTCCAAAGGGGTTTGTGTTTTCTATAGAGACCTGGCATTTGGTAGTAAGACATGACAATGTTTCTGACGTATAAAAAGATGATTTACCATAAATTTCCTCTAAAATGGTTTTCCTTTATATTTTTTCCCATTTACATTCAAATTTTGACAGGTTTGTGGTTTATAAGTTGCCAAAGCTTCTGATCAACGAGACGTATGGATCCGGACTGGACTATTTGTATCTCGACTCAAAGTCAAAGGGATGGCAAGTCAGCAAATTCCTGATCAACATGACCCAGGGAGCGATGGGGCACGTTCTGCAGCAACTCTATCAGTCATATAACGTGAGTGCAGATTCCACAAAATACACAACACTGGGCATTACATACCTGTTCTGGTCCTTGCTTCTTCATAGTCACAAAACTGCTTAAAGGGGTACTCCGGTGAAAACCTTTTTTCTTTTAAATCAACTGGTGCCAGAAAGTTAAACATATCTGTAAATTACTTCTATTAAAAAATCTTAATCCTTCCAGTACTTATTAGCTGCTGAATGCTACAGAGGAAATTCCTTTCTTTTTGGAACACTGATGACATCACGAGCACAGTGCTCTCTGCTGACATCTCTGTTCATTTTAGCAACCGTGCATAGCAGATGTATGCTAAGGGCAGCATGGTGGCTCAGTGGTTAGCACTGCTGCCTTGCAGTGCTGGGGCCTTGGGTTCAAATCCCACTGAGGACAACAATAAAGAAAGAGTTATTATTATAATGACGTCAGCAAAGAGCACTGTGCTTGTGATGTCATCAGAGAGAATTCCAAAAAGGAAAGAATTTCCTCTGTAGTATTCAGCAGCTAATAAGTACAGGAGGGATTAAGATTTTTTAATAGAAGTAATTTACAAATCTGTTTAACTTTCTGGCACCAGTTGATTTAAAAGAAAAAAGGTTTTCACCGGAGTACCCCTTTGAGGCTGCATTCACACCACGTTTTTGCAATACAGTTCCCGTATATGTTTTCAATGTGAAAACCGTACGGAACTTTATTGAAAACCGTTTGCATTGACTCTCCATTGAAAACCGTATGCCAAAAGATGCATCATGTTGTGTCCATTTTGCACCCTGTACGGTTTTGTCAGGTTTTTTTCCCGTGACCAAAACCGTAGTCTACCACGGTTTTTGGTCCGGGTGAAAAACTGTATCAAACCGTATACGTTTTTTTTTAACATGGGAGTCAATGGGAACCGTATAGAACCATATGTGTGTACGGTTCCATCCGGTTTTCACCATACGTTTTTTTTACTTTACACAGTTTTTTTTCTTGGAATTTCAATCAAACAAGTGAAACTTTATTCAAAATGGAGTGAAAAGTTAACGTATACGTTATTTTCTGAAAAAACTAAAAACTGTATACGGGTTGAAATTTGTACACACGTTTTGATACAGTTTAGTCAGGTTTTGAGGAATCCGTTTTTCATCAAAAACCTGATCCGCAAACTGTATTGCAAAAACGTGGTGTGAATGCAGCCTAAAATAGCAATAAAATAGCAAACCATTCTGTACAGTCAGCAGTATAAAGCACAACAGCGTTTACGTAGTAGGGGTGGGTTTTCTCACTGGCATACCTGGCAGATAGGTTACATGTGACTGTAAAACCTCTGTGTGCCTCTGTATAAAACCAGGGATACAGCATAGGCCTGTAACAGTCAATAAGCTCCTTATGATAGATCACTAGAACATTGAGTTGTGATATGGGCACAACGGGGTATTTCCATTTTTTTTATGTCATGACATAATGCTGGGATAAGCCAAAAGTTATAATTAGCAGAGACCTTGCTTTGCGACTTTTGCAGATCCACTACTGACCATCCGCCATGCAGAGAAATGCGGTACAGTTTCATTTAAAGGGGTACTCTGCTGCCCCAGAGTTGGGAACATTTTGTTCCGAACGCTTGGAGTGGGCGGCGGGGGTCGTGATGTCACAGCCATGCCACCTTATGATGTCACACCCCACCCCCTCGATGCAAGTCTATGGGAGGGGGCGTGGTGGCAGCCACGCCCCCTCCCATAGACTTGCATTGAGGGGACGTGGTGTGACATCACAAGGGGGTCGTGATGCCACAGCCATAGACTTGCATTGAGGGGACGTGGCTGTGCCACCGGGGGTCGTGATGTCACAGCCATGCCACCTTGTGATGTCACACCCCGCCCCCTCGATGCAAGTCTATGGGAGGGGGCGTGGCGGAAGCCACGCCCCCTCCCATAGACTTGCATTGAGGGGACGTGGTGTGACATCACAAGGGGCGTGGCCGTCACGTCACAACCCCCGAAGCCCGCACCCAGCGTTCTAAATAGATGCCGGTTGCTGCACAGAGATTGTGGGGGTCCCAGTGAGGGACCCCTGCGATCAGACATCTTATACCCTATCCTTTGAATAGGGAATAAGATGTCTAGGGGCGGAGTACCCCTTTAAGTGATCCTGCTAATATAGGTGGGATCTGATAAAAATTTCTATGACCATTGTTATGCCCATGTACCATGATAAAGCATGCCAGCCTGTTTTTGTACTTCCCCAGTTGTCATTTTGAGTGGGTACCAATGAGTGCAATTGGCACCATATGTCAAACTTCCTTGCAAAAGTCAACGTGAGAATGTGTAGTATTCCCTGACACATGTGTGGTGACGGGTTGGTGCTGGTGATAGTGTAGGGTATATTGGTGTTAACCCTTAATTGTCGTGATGCCAGGGTGCAGTTTCCTCAATGTAATAGTCCTACCGCCAACCATCCCACAAACGGCAGGGAGAAATAACGGAATATCCACAGCAGATTTTATGTATGATTTTATGATTTTACTTGGAGTAATTTACTGTATATTTTATGCAACGGCATGGAACATAACAGTCTTTGAGAGAGAGGACCGGAATAGAGGTTCCTCACATGTCTTCTGGGACTGCGGATCAATGAGCTTTGGTGCTAGCCACTGTGCTACTATTTTTTAGGAGATTTGATTTTCTAGTAGTCCCACATGATTCACTAGTCTGAGCTTGGAATAACTCACGGTTTTGTGGCTGCTGGACTTTAGGCTTGAGGCCTAGCTTGATTTGATATTTGTGCTGAGATGTGCTTCTCATATAGTCCGGAACTAAGAGCGAATTTAGTGGCTGCAGCCCCTTATATATAAAGGGGGTCGGACAAAGCTCATTGGTCAGCAGAACCTGTCAGTCCTGACCCAGGGAACTCTGGGTATCACATGACCCAAAGGTCCTTAAACAATAATACAATTAATTAAAGGCACGTGACCTCTAAGGTCCTATACAGAGGTATTCCTATATAACACCTTAAAGGGGTACTCTGCCCCTAGACATCTTATCCCCTATCCAAAGGATAGGAGATAAGATGTCAGATCGCTGTGGTGCCGCTGCTGGGGAGCCCCTGGATCCCCGCTGCGGCACTGCGCTATCATTACAGCACAGAGCGAGTTCGGTCTGCACGTAATGACGCCCAATACAGGGGCCGGAGCATCGTTACGTCACGGCTCCGCCCCTCGTGACGTCACAGCCCGCCCCTTTCAATACAAGTCTATGGGAGGGGGCGCGGCGGTCGTCACGCCCCCTGCCATAGACTTGCATTAAGGGGACGGGCCATGACGTCACGCGGCTCCGTCCCCTGTATCGCCCATCATTACGCACAGAGCGAACCCGGGGCTCCCCAGCAGCGGCACCGTGGCGATCTGACATCTTATCCCCTATCCTTTGGATAGGGGATAAGATGTCTAGGGGCGGAGTACCCCTTTAAATATACATATTTATACATTAAATACTATTGATATGAGGCGACTAGGGGTTAGCCCTACAGCAGAGCCCTATTGTCATGGAGGAGCTCTGGCTGAGGGGACTCTAGACAACGGGACATGACCAGGTCCTGTTCCGGGACACCACACATGCCATTGCATCTTTTGTCTGAATCTTACTGTATTTTCATTTTCACAGAGAAACGACACTGCATACATGCTATATAATGATTCTCCACCAGACATGAACGGCTCTTTCACAAAAAGGGGGCACTCAAAGGGTAAGTTTAATCTGCCTTTATGGCCGGTACTTTTTTTTTAACAAATTGTAGGATATTTACAGGTAAATTTATATTGTGCTCTCTACATACAGCAGGAGTTGTCTTCTCCTGAAAAGTGATGTATTCTGTGATCTAAGCAATATTTAACAGAATTAGAATTTATATTTTGGAAGCTATCTAAAGATAAAGGGGTTGTGCTGTGATACAAATATTTTAGTAAAAATGAGCTGCCCCCTGGTCCTGCCATGACACTCAGGTAATGCCCACTCACTTGCTGATATGTGTCATTGCTGCCACCAGTGAATAGCTTTGCAGGCGGACCAGGCAATGACAGGTTAGGCTGCGTTCACACGGCCGTCTAGACCCGTCCCGTTTTTTCTCCCATCAAAAATAAAAATGATTTAAAAAAAACAAAAAACGGACAATAATGGATGCAAATGGATGTTATTGTTTACTTAATAAACCCAATTTTTTTTTTGTTCTGAGCATGCTCAGAAGTAAAAACGGATTGAAAAAACGGATGCAAACGGATGACATTAAAGGCTCATCCGTTTTCCATACACTTCAATGTTAAATTTACTGTATCTGTTTTTTCTTCAGTTTTTTTGACGGAAGAAAAAATACCGCATGTGCAGTTTTTTCTGCCATCAAAAAAACTGAAATGAGTACAGACGGGTGCAAACGGATGTAAACGGATTGTAAAAAAAATCCCATTTAAAAGAACGGAACCGAAACAGGAATAAAAAAAAAGGGGGACAGACTGCCGTGTGAACGCACATATTTATTTATGTATTTATTCATTTATTTATTTCTTTTTAAGCTAGCCTGCCCCTTATATTAAAAAAATATATTATATTTGTAACACTAGACAACCTGTACAGTGTTCCCTCAAGTTACAATATTAATTGGTTCCAGGACAACCATTGTATGTTGAAACCATTGTATGTTGAGACCAGAACTCTATGGAAACCTGGTAATTGGTTCTGAAGCTACCAAAATGTCATCCAAAAATAGGAAAAAGTGAGGATTAAATAGAAATAAGTAGATAACTAATAGAGATAAAGCAAATCCTTACATATAAAAGTAATAAAGATCTGCTGGGAGCTGTAATCACTGTCTATGTCAGTATTTCCTTACCAGGGTGCCTCCAGCTGTTGCAAAACTACAACTCTTAGCATGCCCGGACAGCCAAAGGCTGTCCGGGCATGCTGAGAGTTGTAGTTTTGCAACAGCTGGAGGCACCCTGGTTGGGAAATCGTGGTCTATGTAGAGGACAGGAGCTTCTACAGGGTTCTGTACAGAATACACAATGTCCTAAAAAAGTAACATGGAGTCGCCCTCTCCTGGTGTCCAAAGGAGCAGGTAACCCTGGTAGAGGTAAAGAGTACAGAACATGTAATACCTCCCTGTACTGTAGGGGGCGCTACCAGTCACCAGTCAGTGCATACACTTCAGTAATTTAGTTGTTTTACCAGTAAAATGCCCATTCTGATTGGTCACTTCTTCCAGCCAATGACATGTGTCGCAGATCTGGACTGTCCATAGCATTGTATGTTGAGTCTGGATTCAAGTTACAATGGTCCAGAAAAGACCATTGTATGTTGAATCTATTGTATGTTGAGGCCATTGTAAGTTGAGGGATCACTGTATAGTCAGATTGACAATGATTGACAGTTTCTTCAGCCAATCATAGTTGGGTGTCGGGACAAAGAAGGCTGCATCAGATATACAGTATCCTTCTCCTCCTAACACCGGCTCATTGAACTTGTTTTAGTTTCTTTAAGCAAAAACAAGAAAGTTAAGATTAAAATCCAGAATTTGCCCATGAACTTATAAGGAGTCAAGATTTTATTTTTACTTTCAAACATGAACATTTTTAAACAAAAAGTCAGCACAATCTTTTAAAGTAATGATAGTCGATAGTACATGTTGAGTAAAAGAGCATAAAGTAATAAAATAAACCACTTAGATGTGATACAAAGGGCAGTACAGAGGCATTCAGACATACTTCCATAGCATAGAGGATGTTATTTTGTAGGTCCAGGTTAAAGGGGTACTCCCGTGGAAAACTTTTTTTTTTTTCTTTTAAATCAACTGGTGCCAGAAAGTTAAACAGATTGGTAAATTACTTCTATTAAAAAATCTTAACCCTTCCAGTACTTTTTAGGTGCTATATACTACAGAGGAAATGCTTTACTTTTTAGATTTCTCTGATGTCATGACCACAGTGCTCTCTGCTGACCTCTGTTGTCCATTTTAGGAACAGTTCAGAGCAGGAGAAAATCCCCATAGCAAACATATGCTGCTCTGGACAGTTCCTAAAATGAACAGCAGAGGTCAGCAGAGAGCACTGTGGTCATGACATCAGAGAAATCTAAAAAGTAAAGCATTTCCTCTGTAGTATACAGCCCCTAAAAAGTACTGGAAGGGTTAAGATTTTTTAATAGAAGTAATTTACAAATCTGTTTAACTTTCTGGCACCAGTTGATTTAACCCCTTAAGGACGCAGGACGTACTCAAACGGCCCCTTTTCCGAGTCCTTAAGGACTCAGGACGTTTGAGTACGTCCTGTCAAATCCCGGCCCCCCCCGCCGCTAGCCGGAGGGGAGCCGGTGCCCGATGCCTGCTGAAATCGTTCAGCAGGCATCGGGGCATATCGCCCAGGGGGGTCATTATGCCCCCCCATGTCGGCGATGGCCGCAGATCGCTGGACAATTCAGTCCAGCGATCTGCGGCAGATTCCGGGTCAATCGGGTCTCCAGTGACCCGGTGACCCGGAATTACAGGCTCTTCGGGGCCGTCTCCGACGACCCCGAACAGCCAGAGCCTGCAGGGGTGAGGTGGCACTGGTGCCACCTCATGATCGCCCTGATTCTTCGGCCGGATTACCGGCCGACCAATCAGGGCGCCTGCTGCGGGTGTCACTCCCGCAACCCGCTCCGCCCCTCTTCCGGAGGACGTGAGCGGGACGTGCACCCCAGGTGCTGGGGACCCCGATCCCCGGCGTCAATGTTGGGATCAGGGCCCTAGGAGCGACGGCCGCGGCGGAGACGACAAGGGACTGACCTGTGCGGCGAGGATCGTTGGAGGTGAGTGACAGCCTCCTGCTGTTGCTTAGCAACAGCTCCCAGCATGCAAAAAGGGCATGCTGGGAGCTGTAGTTATGCAACAGCAGGAGGCAGACCACCACAACTCCCAGCATGCCCTTATGGGCATGCTGGGACTTGTAGTTTTGCAACAGCTGGAGGCACATTTTTTCTATGGAAAAGTGTACCTTCAGCTGTTGTGTGACTACAACTCCCAGCTTGCACCAACAGCTAAAGTGCATGCTGGTTGCATAACTACAACTCCCAGCATGCCCGTTGGCTGTCGGTGACTGCTGGGAGTTGTAGTTTTGCAACAGCTGAAGGCACACTGAGTTATGTAGCAAACCAGTGTGTCTCCAGCTGTTGCATAACTACAGTCCCCAGCATCCCCAGCCAAAGTAGTATGCCTCCAGCTGTTGCATAACTACAAGACCCAGCATGCCCTTCCGCTGTCCGTACATGCTGGGGGTTGTAGCTTTTGCAACAGCTGAAGGCACACTGGTTGCAAAACACTGAGTTTGTTACCAAACTCTGTGTTTCACAACCAGTGTGCCTCCAGCTGTTGCAAAACTACAACTCCCAGCATGCACTGATAGACCGTACATGCTGGGAGTTGTAGTTTTGCAACAGCTGGATGTTCCCCCCCCCCCCCCCCCAATGTGAACGTACAGGGTACACTCACATGGGCGGAGGATTACAGCAAGTATCCGGCTGCAAGTTTGAGCTGCGGCAAATTTTCTGTCGCAGCTCAAACTGCCAGCGAGAAACTACTGTGAACCCCCGCCCGTGTGACTGTACCCTAAAAACACTACACTAACACACAATAAAAAGTTAAAAACACTACGTATACACATACCCCTACACAGCCCCCCTCCCCTCCCCAATAAAAATGAAAAACGTCTGGTACGCCACTGTTTCCAAAACGGAGCCTCCAGCGGATGCAAAACTACAACTCCCAGCATGCACTGATAGACCGTACATGCTGGGAGTTGTAGTTTTGCAACAGCTGGACGTTCCCCCCCCCCCCCCCCCAAATGTGAACGTACAGGGTACACTCACATGGGCGGAGGATTACAGTAAGTATCCGGCTGCAAGTTTGAGCTGCGGCTCAAACTGCCAGCGTGAAACTACTGTGAACCCCCGCCCGTGTGACTGTACCCTAAAAACACTACACTACACTAACACACAATAAAATAAAAAGTAAAAAACACTACGTATACACATACCCCTACACAGCCCCCCTCCCCAATAAAAATGAAAAACGTCTGGTACGCCACTGTTTCCAATACGGAGCCTCCAGCTGTTGCAAAACAACTACTCCCAGTATTGCCAGATAGCCACTGACTGTCCAGGCATGCTGGGAGTTTTATAACAGCTGGAGGCACCCTGTTTGGGAATCACTGGCGTAGAATACCCCTATATCCACCCCTATGCAAGTCCCTAATTTAGGCCTCAAATGCGCATGGCGCTCTCACTTTGGAGCCCTGTCGTATTTCAAGGCAACAGTTTAGGGTCACATATGGGGTATCGCCGTACTCGGGAGAAATTGTGTTACAAATTTTGGGGGGTATTTTCTGCTTTTACCATTTTTAAAAATGTAAAATTTTTGGGAAAAGAGGCATTTTAGGTAAAAAAAAAGTATTTTTTTTACATATGCAAAAGTCGTGAAACACCTGTAGGGTATTAAGGTTCACATTACCCCTTTTTACGTTCCCCGAGGGGTCTAGTTTCCACAATAGTATGCCATGTGTTTTTTTTTGCTGTCCTGGCACCATAGGGGCTTCCTAAATCAGGCATGCCCCCCGAGCAAAATTTGCTTTCAAAAAGCCAAATGTGACTCCTTCTCTTCTGAGACCTGTAGTTCGCCAGCAGAGCACTTTTCACCCCCATATGGGGCGTTTTCTGAATCGGGAGAAATTGGGCTTCAAATTTTGGGGGGTATTTTCTGCTTTAACCCTTTGTAAAAATGTAAATATTTTGGGAAACCAAGCATTTTAGGTAATTTTTATTTATTTTTTTACATATGCAAAAGTTGTGAAACCCCTGTGGGGTATTAAGGTTCACTTTACCCCTTGTTACGTTCCCCAAGGGGTCTAGTTTCCAAAATGGTATGCCATGTGGTGTTTTTTGCTGTCCTGGCACCATAGGGGCTTCCTAAATGCGGCATGCCCCCAGAGCAAAATTTCCTTCAAAAAAGCCAAATGTGACTCCTTCTCTTCTGAGACCTGTAGTGCGCCAGCAGAGCACTTCTCACCCCCATATGGGGTGTTTTCTGAATCGGGAGAAATTGGGCTTCAAATTTTGGGGGTATTTTCTGCTTTAACCCTTTGTAAAAATGAAAATTTTTTGGGAAACCAAGCATTTTAGGTAATTTTTTTTTTTTTTTTACATATGCAAAAGTTGTGAAACCCCTTTGGGGTATTAAGGTTCACTTTACCCCTTTTTATGTTCCCCAAGGGGTCTAGTTTGCAAAATGGTATGCCATGTGGGGTTTTCTGCTGTCCTGGCACCATAGGGGCTTCCTAAATGCGGCATGCCCCCAGAGCAAAATTTCCTTCAAAAAAGCCAAATGTGACTCCTTCTCTTCTGAGACCTGTAGTGCGCCAGCAGAGCACTTCTCACCCCCATATGGGGTGTTTTCTGAATTGGGAGAAATTGGGCTTCAAATTTCGGGGGGTATTTTCTGCTATTACCCTTTTTAAAAATGTAAAACTTTTGGGAAACCAAGCATTTTAGGGAATTTTTTTTTTTTTTTTTACGTATGCAAAAGTTGTGAATCACCTGTGGGGTATTAAGGTTTACTTTACCCCTTGTTATGTTCCCTGAGGGGTCTAGTTTCCAAAATGGTATGCCATGTGTTTTTTTTTTTGCTGTTCTGGCATCATAGGGGCTTCCTAAAGGTGACATGCCCCCCAAAAACCATTTGACGCTCCTTCCCTTCTGAGCCCTCTACTGCGCCCGCCGAACAATTAACATAGACATATGAGGTATGTGCTTACTCGAGAGAAATTGGGTTTCAAATACAAGTAAAAATTTTCTCCTTTTTACCCCTTGCAAAAATTCAAAAATTGGGTCTACAAAAACATGCGAGTGTAAAAAATGAAGATTGTGAATTTTCTCCTTCACTTTGCTGCTATTCCTGTGAAACACCTAAAGGGTTAAAACGCTGACTGAATGTCATTTTGAATACTTTGGGGGGTGCAGTTTATATAATGGGGTCTTTTACGGGGTATTTGTAATATGAAGGCCCTTCAAATCCACTTCAAACCTGAACTGGTCCCTGAAAAAAAGCGAGTTTCAAAATTTTGTGAAAAATTGGAAAATTGCTGCGGAACTTTGAAGCCCTCTGGTGTCTTCCAAAAGTAAAAACTCATCAATTTTATGATGTAATCATAAAGTAGACATATTGTATATGTGAATAAAAAAAAAAATTATTTTGAATATCCATTTTCCTTACAAGCAGAGAGCTTCAAAGTTAGAAAAATGCAAAATTTTCAAATTTTTCATCAAATTTTGGGATTTTTCACCAAGAAAGGATGCAAGTTACCACAAAATTTTACCACTAAGTTAAAGTAGAATATGTCACGAAAAAACAATCTCGGAATCAGATTGATAACTAAAAGCATTCCAGAGTTATAAATGTTTAAAGTGACAGTGGTCAGAATTGCAAAAAATGAGTCCTTAAGGTGAAAAAGGGCTCAGTCCTTAAGGGGTTAAAAAAAAAAAAAAAAAAAAGAATTCCACGGGAGTACCCCTTTAAAGTCCATGAGGCATTATAGAGGCCTATGTAATCTACTATGAAAATTCAGCAAGGATATTCAGATGAGTTCCGTCAACAAATCCATGTTGCCTGGAATTGGGATTAAAGTGAATCTGACACCTGGTTCACCCTCTCTAAGGCTGGGTTCCCACTACATTTTCTCCCATACGGGAGCGCATACGGCAGGGGGGGGGGAGCTAAAACCTCACGCTCCCGTATGCCTTTCTATGCGCTCCCGTATCTAATTAATTTCAATAAGCCGGCCGGAGTGAAACGTTCGGTCGGCTCATTTTTGCGCCGTATGCGCTTTTTCCCCGGACCTAAAACTGTGGTCAACCACGGTTTGAGGTCCGGTTGTAAAAGCGCATACAGCGCAAAAATGAGCCGACCGAACGTTTCACTCCGGCCGGCTTATTGAAATGAATTAGATACGGGAGCGCATAGAAAGGCATACTGGAGCACAAGGTTTTAGCTCCCCCCTGCCGTATGCGCTCCCGTATGGGAGAAAACGTAGTGGGAACC